>NC_050188.1:23601210-23666210 GCF_008315115.2 Sander lucioperca
CCCCTAGGGGAAATTTGTCATGGACTCAAAAATGCGTAGTGCATAGCAGTAGCTGCTATTACAGACAATAAATACACGTAAAAAAATACAGAACAAGTTATTGCACACTTCTCAGGCCTATCATTACAAATCGTACAAATCTATTTAAAATTAAAATTTTAAATTTTAAATTTTGATGGAGACTGGTACGAAGGAATATTTAAAATGGTTCAATTTAGTTTTAGGGATTCTGTACCCTGTCTTGTAAGGCAAGAGCTCGTATTCCGTTTGAAGGATGTGGGACGGGTCCAACAATACTCTCCGCGCCTGCCTAAGTACAGACTGCTCATAGATGGACTGAAGGGAGAGCTTATCAGTCCTCCCCATCACCTTCATAGCAGTCTGTACCAGGCGCTGCAACTTTGATTTGGACTGTGTGGAGAGATTGCCGAACCACGCCGTCATCCCATACCTGATAACGCTCTCCATCACTGCCTGATAAAATAAAAACATGATGTTCTGGCTGACACCAAACACCCTTAGTCTGCGTAAGAAATACAGTCTTTGCTGTAAATGTGAACTTCTCGGCTCAGCTGTGTGTGGAGCGCAGGCATCTCTGTACAGAATCCCGGCATGTGAATAGAGATGCAAATACAGGGGCTGGGTTTGTGCTCTACCTGTTTAATGTTACTTGCTGTAAATGCTTGAAATGCTAAATAAAAGAACGCATTTTTTCCTCTTTACATTTTCTGAATTTGTGATTATTCTGCGGGCCAGACTAAAAGCTTTGGCGGGCCGGACCTGGCCCGCGGGCCGCCAGTTGACGATGGCTGCTCTAAACTAAAGACAGCACATTTTAAGCAGTGCCAGTGGAATGAAACTGTGCACACTTCCTGTCTCCTAAAGGGGCGTGGCCTCGTTTGAACGTGTAGTTATTAATTTATTTTAGTGTCAGAATGTTCTGGAGATATGTGGCTTGTTGAAGAACGGCTCGAATATTTACTTTTGATGACTACGGGGCGAAAGGATCATAATCTGTGTTCACGTTCACTTAGAATAGATCTTTATTGTCACAGTTTAGCAACTTTGAATAATGACAGTTAAATCACAGACAAACAGAAATATAACATTTAACCATTTACGTTACTTAAAAAGAAGTGAATATATGTGTGGGCACTATAAAATATCGGGTGGTTACATTTGTCTGATTTCTTGATTATAATTGATTATATGACAGAAATTACAACACAAAACAATATCTAATACAATATTTAAAATAAGAGTGTACTTTTTCCTAAAACAAAATATAATGTCTTCTATCTAGAGGTTGATACATAAAGATCTTTGTTTGATACTTGAGAAGTTTTGCTTGGACTTAAAGGCACAAACGTTATTCCATGTCACCAGTCTCAGGATCAGAAGAGTCTCCAGTCTGGTCTTCAGTCTCTGGTTGTAAAAGTGGATGTGAGTTCCTGGCTGGTTCTGGTCCTCCACAGTCCTCTCCATCAGCTTCTGTTTCCATCTGACCAACACATTTATGTGTTTTGACACGAGAACGCCGGGCAAATCTTTTGTTACAAACACTGCAGCTGAATCCTCTCTCTCCTGTGTGGACTGCCATGTGTGACAGTAAACTTTCTCTCTGTTTAAAAGATTTATTACAAACAGAGCAGCTGAAAGGCTTCTCTCCTGTGTGGATTCTCATGTGTGACCGTAAATTTCCACTCTGTGTAAAAGATTTATTACAAACTGAGCAGCTGAAAGGTTTTTCGCCTGTGTGGATTCTCATGTGCATCTTTAAATTTCCATTGTGTGTAAAAGATTTCTTACAGACTGAGCAGCATATAGGTTTTTCTCCAGAATGAGTTATCATGTGTGTCTTCAGGTGTCCACGTTCATTGAAAGCTTTACCACACTCAGAGCAGCTAAAAGGCTTCTCTCCTGTGTGAGTTCTCATGTGTTTCTGTACATTTTCAGACCCTAAAAACATTTTCTTACAAACTGAGCAGCTGAAAGTTTTTTCTCCTGTGTGAGTTCTCATGTGTGCCTTGAGATGTGACTTGCGGCCAAATCTTTTATCACAAATTGAGCAGCTGAAAGGTTTTTCTCCAGTGTGAGTTATCATGTGTCTGTTCAGACTATACTTGATGTCAAATCTTCTCCCACACTCAGAGCAGCTGAATGTTTTCTTACATCTTGAATCATGTTTCAGAGAGTTTAAATCTGACTGAGGTTCTCTGGTCTCCTTCCAATCAGCACTGTCATCAGTCTCAGGATCAGAAGAGTCTCCAGTCTGGTCTTCAGTCTCTGGTTGTAAAAGTGGATGTGAGTTCCTGGCTGGTTCTGGTCCTCCACAGTCCTCTCCATCAGCTTCTGTTTCCATGTGTTGAGTTTGTCTGTGATGAAGCTGTGAGGACTGAGCTTCCTCTTCATCATCTTCACTCTTCACAGGGACAGGAGTGAATGGGAACTTGGTGATATCAGCCTCCTCCAGCCCTTGAAGCTGCTCTCCCTCCTGACTTCTCCACAGTTCCTCCTGTTCCTCTTTAATGTGTGGGGGGGGCTCTGGCTCCTGCTGGTCCACACTGGAGCTACACTCCTGCTGCTCAGGGGGAACCTCTTCTTTAACCACCAACAGCTGCTCAACATCTGCAGGAAACAGGAAACACACAAGGCAAGGCAGCTTTATTTGTATAGCACATTTCAGCAACAGGGCAATTTAAAGTGCTTTACATAACAAAAAAAAAAAAAAAAAAAGATTAAAAACAGAAATAATATTTGAATGAAAGTTACAGTGCAGTATAATAAATTAAATATTAAAGAGCAGTTAAAAATATGAAAGCAGATAAAATATGAGATTTTATACAAAAGGATTTTTTGTGTCATTATATCCACTATTGGTCCCTCTGGGACGTGTGTCTTATAAGGATCGAGCAATATGGATTTTTTTTTAGTGCCGATGCCGATATTTTTTTTCATCAGCCTTAGCCAATGACCGATACGGGCTGCCAATTTTTTCTTGAGCCAATATTTGGAGCCGTTACTGCTTTTGCTCCCTCAATTTACATCATAAAAATGTAAACCCTGCTACACTGGATTTGTTTTCGGGATCTGCTCTGCCATTTCTTTAAAACTAATAAACAAAAACACAGATCAGTGTCACTTCTGCAATCATCTTACATTCATATCACCCAAATGATGTGTGCAATGTGCATCATATGGATGGGTGCACTGCATATGGTTAACTGCAAGGGTGAACATCTACAACGCAGCCTTGATGATGCTTGCTGACATATTATAAGACAGATATAATCAGGTCATCACAAAATGTCCTTTGTCAACACATTTAAATAATTTAAGAAAACAATAAACCTGAAAAGTAGCCATTGAAATAAAGTGCTTGATTTGTAATTTAAGACTGCCATGGTTTCAATTTTTCTACATAAAATAAAATGAGCCTGTCTTAAGCTAATATGCCCCCTAATATGCAAAGACAACACACTAGTAGGTCTAAACGAAAATGTAAAAGAAGCTGCCAGATTTGTCAACCACAGAACATAAATCAGCAGAGGAAAATAACGTGATGTCAGATGCACATTAAGCAACAAATTGTTCAAGTTTCTGTTCTAAACTGCATCAACGTTAAAAGTTATAAACATTCAACCACGTATAAAACATGTCTCTCAAAGTTTTAAAAGCTCTCCTTCAGTTGGCACTCTCATATATCGCTGTGATGCGTGACATGTGTCCCACTGAGTGAGACGTGCACACACACACACACAAACTTCTGTTTGGTAGCTGACGCTGACTGAAAAACTCAACCACCATTGAACTGGATTGATAATGATAACGTCAGCAAACGGCTCTAAACACAAGTAAGGCATACACGGTGCAAATTTGTCTGGTACATGATAAACAACAGACAAACTTGCTTAGCTATAGTTGCAAGCACATTCCACAAGCACAAGTTTCCACTTTCAAAGTGTATTGCAATATTTCAGCTAAGTCAAACAGTTAAAAGATGCTTTGAAAGTTCAAAACTTACCGTTGTCTTGAGCAGCCTTCTGGCACTCTGCTAGTGGGGGAGGGGCAGTGCATGGTCTGCACGTGAACTGCAGCCTCTCTAGCAATACAGAGCTGCCTGTGTGGACGCCTGTCTGTAAATAATGCCAAGAAAATTGGCCGATGCCGATACACGTAAAAACGCAAATATCGGCCGACCAATAAATCGGTCGATCACTAGTGTCTTACTCTGTTTGTCACCCATTCTGGCGTGGAAAGTACTTTATTTGCGTGTTAAAATATAGTCGTCACTATAAGTCTTAGTAGGACACAGCTCTGGACAGCTGCAAAAGGGAGAATTAGCAACAAAATGCCTCCCCAACAACCGAGTGTGCAAGTCGTTAACAGATTTGCTCCACTTCTGCAGGACCCTGGACATCCATCCGATGACCTGGATTGCATCTCATCATCACACAGCAGGGTAAGGACTGAGAGCAATTTAAAAAGTAAAAAGCTACAGGGAAAGCTAACGACTGGGCCTAAACCTCTGATTGTGGGTGACTCTGCTGTAAAATATGTAAAAAGCAGTAAAAACACCAAATTACTCTGTTTTCACAAAGACATGGTGTCTGACTTGGCCCAAAGAATCCCGGATATCATGGCAGCACACCCAACTGTGAAGAACATTATACTGCATTTAGGGTCACATGATGTTGTAAAGCAACAGTCTGAATTGCTGAAACTGGACTTTATGGATCTACTGAACACAGTCAGCTCCCTAAACGTGAAGGTGTTTATCAGTGGCCCTATACCACCAGTCAGAAGAGGAGCTGAGAGATTCAGCAGACTGTTGGCACTGAACAGACGGCTTTCAACTGCATGTACCGTCCACTCTCAGCAGTTTATTGATCATTTTAACTTTTTCTGGGACGGCAGACATCTTTTTAAAGCAGATGGACTTTTCCTTAACAAGCCAGGAGTAAAGCTGTTCACCTATAACCTACTTTACTTTCTGCGCTAAACATCTGCTCCCTCGGCCAAGGACACAAGACAAGACAAATCTAAACAAGAGGAAGACACAACAAAGTGCGGCAGTGATCCACCACAGCCCTCACCTGAGCAAAGATTTGACCATGGAGGACCTCAGAGCGGAGATACTTCGCCCATGCCATTGCTCTCTCCACTCACCCTTTCCCCTCTTTCCCCCTGCCTCATGTTGGGGTTCACTGACTGGATGGAGCAGCTGGTAGATGCTGGAACCAAACTTATCCCCCCTTCCAGCATCAAACTGCCCCCGTTTAGACTCAATCATCGAAAGTAAAACGCCAGACACCTATGCCCCCTCAAGGATGGCAGCTAACTCCTTCTCCCCAGACTGATAAGTATGCTTATGCTTAAGTATGTGTACAAAATGCAGCAAGCTTTAACTGATATGTGCTGGGCCCAGGCTGCACGCCTAGTGGAACTCATGACTCTTTCCAGGACAAGCCTGGGCCCTGTGTATGGATTTGTCCTCAATCTATGTTGTGATAGAAAAAGCTAAGTAAGAAAAAAAAAGCACCTAACTATAAACTTAGCAAATTTAGCATCCATTCCTCGTCAGCTACAGCCTGTCCCAAAAAACGAGACACATTTGAATATATAAACACATATTTTAACACACTAACATTAGCCTTACTAAACGTCAGGTCTTTGGCGGGTAAATCATTTTTAATCAATGATTTTATGTTTTTAACTGAAACCTGGTTAGACCATAATAACAGTGATGCTGTTCTCATTGAGTCAACTCCCCCTAACTTCAGTTTTATGAGTGAGAATAGAGCGAATAAGGAAGGAGGTGGAGTCGCCATTTTGTTTAAGGACTCGTTCCAATGTACTCAAATATCTTATGGAAATTGTGCTTCTTTTGAATATGTGGCTCTTCAACTAAGGTCCTCCCTTCGAGCTATATTTCTAAATATCTACAGGCCACCTCGATACTGTGCAGCTTTCTTTGATGACTTCACTGAACTGCTGTCTATGATCTGTATTTACTTTGACTGTGTAATTATTGCTGGTGATTTTAACATTCATGTTGACAACCCCCAGGATAGAGGGACCAAAGAACTGCAGGGCTTGACATTAACTTTTTGAGGCACTTGTCCTTTGGACAAGTACATTTATGTTTCACTTGTCCATGCACAAAAGTCACTTGTCCGGGTAAAGATTTATCATTTTATAATTGTTTTTGTGTTATGCTAACGCAGAATTCGAACAAACTGTTTTAAGCATCCAAACACTATCAGCATTTATAAAATGCAGTTGAAACAGTTGAAACAAAGAATAGATTTCCCCTTCAACAAGAAAAAAGGATCTCCACACTCCATAATACAAAGTAATACTGTGCAGAAGTTAATATATTGAGATTCTAAGTGAATATTTTAAAGTTTGTCATTACTTTCAGATTCCTAGTCAATATTCTGAGTTACTAAGTCAATATATTGAAATACTAAGTCAATACTTTAAATGTTCTCATTACTTTGAGATTCTGAGTTTATATTCTGAGATACTGATTCAATATATTGAGATACTAAGTCAATATTGTGACTTGAACTTGAACTTATACTAACTTCACTTTCTACCTGGCAGAGGCTGATTTACCAAGGGATCCTTTAAAAGGTGTAGCTACTTTACAGTTGATTATTACCTGATATTTAAAATCAGGCAAGTCGCGGAGTTGAGGTTTTACAATAACTGACGGACAAACGAGCGGTGGAGTAGTAACGTTACGAGGCAGAGAGCCAGCCGCTGAATGAGTCAAATTAACTTCATGCTTCATCCACACTACGCACACTGCTATCGCCACGAGTGACCGCTTTATTCGGCTCGTTTTCTGTCAATGATGTGGCGAGGAGGTAACGTTAAGGTGGAGTTAGTAAGCTAACGTTTAGTGCTGCCGCGATTAGTCAACTTAGTCGATGTAATCGACCATTAAAATAAGTCGACGGCAATTTTTTTAGTCGACGGCGTCGTTTTACTATTGACTGCCTATTTATTTTTGGTCTCCCGACTCAAACGGCTCGCTGTAATTCACCTCCACGCCAGTCTGTGCACTGTGTGCGCTGTGTGGGAAGCGAGAGGTTAATCTGCTCTCCTCGCTCTTCCCCCTCCACCCCACCTTCACTACTTTCATTTGAAAAATGGCGGAGGCTGGTAAAAGAGTGGTCTGTAACTTTGCGGTGCGAGTTGAGCAGAGGCTGCACAGTTTGACCAGTAGAGGTGTTGAAATTAATCAAATAATCGATGCATCGAATCGTGGACATGGACGATGCTGCATCGATAATCGGCCGGGCCATAATCGATTATTTCTGTTTACAATTTAATGTATGCCTAACAACCTTTCTGTTTACATATTCTGGTATGTTCTGCACATTCAGGAAGAGCCATGTGCTCAGTGCTGTAGTTTGATGTATCCAATGTATTTAGTATTAGAGCTCTGCAGAATGTTTGGTTTTTGAAGCTTGAAAAGCTATGAATTAAATATCCTACATGGCTTTAATAGTAAAAATGTATTTGATGCATCGAGATATCGAATCGAAGACATGATAATCGTAATCAAATCGAATCGGGAGATCAGTGAAGATTCACACCTCTATTGACCAGCGGGCAGCGGCTGCGGCACACCAGGCCGCTGGATGGTGTTGCTAAGAACTTGTAATGTATAACTATTATCAGACCGGCCCTCGCGGCCTCGAAACACTACCGGCCCACCGGGAAAAGTCCCGACTCCGCCTCTGAACGTAAGTATAGGATTATTAATGAAACGGCGAGCAAGTCTGTACTGTTTATTAACTCTTATAATACTCTTATTGTACTCGACAAGTACAATGACTGTCTTTGGATGTTAAACAGGCTTCTTAGACTTTGGCAGTAATGTTTTAAACCCCGTCTTGCACGCAAGTATAAACGTGAGCAGCTACACACTGGCTGCATGGTGTTTGTTGTGTGGCGGCTGCGTGAATTTTTGTCTTTATACACCAGAAAGGTGTCTGACGCGGCGCTGCTGCTGCTAGCCTTGTCTGTACACATGGATGTTTCTTGATTTACTACACTTGAGCAGTAGTATACTTCATGTTAAACATAAATATACACTGATCAGATTATAGCAAAAGCAAAGTCTGCAGTATTGACGGCAAAATAGGCTACAGAATATTTTGTTCTGTATTGACAGGTGAAATATTTGAAAATCGATAATTATAATTTTTTTTTTTAATTACATTTATATCTGCATTTATGTCATTTTTTTCATTTGGTAACATTTAAGCTATTTATATTGTTTATGGCACAAGTGACATTTTATGTTTTTGCCCTTCAGTTGAGTTCAAAATAAAATGGACGGAATTTCACTTGATTTCTTTTTTTTAATTAGTCGTTAAGATTAGTCGACTAATCTAAAAATTTGTCGAAAGATTAATCGTTAGAAAATTAGTCGTTAGTGGCAGCACTACTAACGTTAGCTATAACACCAGCTGGCTCGCCGTGCTTTCATGCTGCATCGCTTACAGAGAATGAGCTGAACAGCGGGCTGGGTAAGGTTAGAGGTGGTTGTTTTTGGAGCAAAAGAGGAACAATTAAAAGTCAGCACTCAACTTCAAATGACAATGTTAAAAACAAGAGACAAAGCCAGAAATCTTGGTGTAGTCATGGACTCAGACCTGAATTTTAACAGCCACATTAAGACAATTACAAAGTCAGCCTATTATCACCTTAAAAATATATCAAGGGTTAAAGGACTTATGTCTCAGCAGGACTTGGAAAAACTTGTCCATGCTTTTATCTTCAGTAGACTAGACTACTGTAACGGAGTCTTTACAGGTCTCCCTAAAAATCAATCAGACAGCTGCAGCTGATTCAGAACGCTGCTGTTCCAGTCCTCACTAAGACCAAGAAAGTGGATCACATCACTCCAGTTCTGAGGTCTCTACACTGGCTTCCTGTGCCTAAAAGAATTGATTTCAAAATACTTTTGCTAGTTTATAAATCACTAAACGGTTTAGGGCCAAACCTGACAGAGGTTCTCCGCTCTCCTTCAAAACCTCACAATTACCTTCTGTTTCCATGTGTTGAGTTTGTCTCTGATGAAGCTGTGAGGCCTGAGCTTCCTCTTCATCATCTTCACTCTTCACAGGGACAGGAGTGAATGGGAACTTGGTGATATCAGCCTCCTCCAGCCCTTGAAGCTGCTCTCCCTCCTGACTGCTCCACAGTTCCTCCTGTTCCTCTTTAATGTGTGGGGGGGGCTCTGGCTCCTGCTGGTCCACACTGGAGCTACACTCCTGCTGCTCCTCTTCTCCAACAATCTCTTCCAGAACATCTTGAGGTAAAGGTGAAACACAGACAATATTTGTTTAAACATGGCAAAATCCAACACTGAAAATTATTCAGCAATAATTTTAAGAAGATGGTTCATCAAATTTAAGGACATGTTGATTTTTGTTTGTCTGAGTCCCTCACCATCTTCCAGTCTCGCCTCAAGACCCATCTCTTCACCACTGCCTATCCCTAGGCCCACGCCCCTCCCCTTTTCATCTGTGCCTGAATCTTGTTTGTCTTTATTATCTATACCCTGTAAAGCGACTTTGAGTTCATGAAAAGCACTATATAAATTCAATTTATTATTATTATTAATGACTGTAGACTAAATATATCTGGGTTTTTGTTAGTAGTTAACAAGCTTCTGTTGTTAGTCCGAAGGAAGCGTAGCTCTAAGACGAAGCCCACGGTTCACCACAGACCTGTTGAAGTTTCTAAAGGCTGCTTTAGGCTCAACACCAGGTCAGGTTCTAGCCTGCTATATTAGGGTGGGCAGGTAGCAGAAATAGGTGGGCTGAATGCTTATTAGCTAAATGCAGGGTTCTCCCTGCTATTCTACGGCTTAGGCGCAGCGCCTAACTGTTTTTGCGCAGCGCCTATGCATATAAATGTAAAAACAACGGGAGAGCATTTGGACAATGAGCCGACCGTTATTATTATACATCCAGGGAACCGACGCACGGGACGGGCGTCCACTCGGCAAACACGTTGCGCATGATAGTTCACGTACACAGCGGCAGAAACAGTGTCACACACCCACAGCCACACACACAGCCAGCCACACACTTAAACTAAACGTGATGCACACAGAGTGGCTGCTCCAGCCGTCTCGTTTACGAGTGCGCGTTGGAGAGAGAGAGGGAAAGAGAGAGAGGGAGGTGTGTTTGTTGATTAGTATGAAGTAGCAGTAAAGTTATAGCTGTGAATGTAGCAGCACAGTCTGTTTACAGTTTATCTATCGGTGAATAAATGCTAAAACTCCTAAAGAACCGAGCCAAGTTCCCATGTCTTGCTTGCTAGCTGCTGGTTAACGTGATCGGGTTAGCGCCACGGAGCTAGCAACAACTTCAACACAGGCTCACTAACTTAAAGTGGACTAGCTTTAAGGTGGACCACATATTCTCATTTTCGAGTTTTAAGTCAGGAACCGAGCAAACCAGCTATGAGATGAATAGTGAGAATAAAACCTTTGGTAACAGCGAGTTGGAGCAATCAGAGACGTTGCTGTTACACTTAGGATTGTGGGTACTGTAGTTTTTCTCCATAAGATTGCGGATAAAACATGGTTTTCTTAAATCCAGGTTGATTTCATACAGACTTCTAGCTTGTACAGGAGCACAGACTTTTGTAGCTTGGGGTCAGTCTACCTCGGAGGGTTTAGAAGTTATGACTGATGATCTAAATCCTTTTGGAGAAAATAAACAATGTTTTTACTTCCAGAACCACACTGTTGAGCTCTATGGCCTGAACACACCCAGAAGATGGGGTGGAGGTGGGCTTTAGGCTGCCCACCAATCACAAGTTAGAAATGCTACTGGTATTTTCTGTGCTATTTTTTCCATTGGCTGAATACATTTTCTAAACTTTTTAATCTGCTGGCCAACATTAACTCCCTTACATGTATATATATATACACGAGGACAGGTTTACATGCACACTCATATTACACTATCATTTTGAATATGACAATAGTATACATTTGATACGGGTCATGTGAACAACATATTAAGTTTGGATGTTCAGAATAAGGTATATTACCGAATTTAGCATTTTCTGATTAAGATGTGTGTGATACGTCGGTAATATTCAGGATTTAGAAGCATTCTTTGGAGATGTATAGAGCACATTCAGAACGTGTCCATCAGGGTTTTTACTGCAGAATGAAAGAGGGACGCTGTGTTCACACGCTCCAACACGTCCTCCACCGCTAGGAAACTTTAAAAAAACATCCTATTTTACACGGCTGCATGTAAACGGTAATATCAGAGGAGAAATTCTAGGTTACTATAAAAAAAACTTCTAAACCTGAACTGCAAAATACAGAACTGAAGCCCACGTACAGACTTTGTTGCGATTTGATGTTTGTTGTCAGTTAATAATCTTTGTGTGCAGGATTAATAATGCCCTAGGGAATATTTCAGCTGTTTCTGTAGTTGTTTTTACGCATGGATATTTTTAGATTTTTCCAAAATTTAGCAATTTAGCAATAGTCACCTTTTTTTTTCGACATTTCAACATCAGTCTCAGGATCAGAAGAGTCTCCAGTCTGGTCTTCAGTCTCTGGTTGTAAATGTATATGTGAGTTCCTGGCTGGTTCTGGTCCTCCACAGTCCTCTCCATCAGCTTCTGTTTCCTTCAGACCAACACATTTATGTCTTTTGACTTGACAACACCAGGTAAATCTTTTGTTACAAACACTGCAGCTGAATCTTTTCTCTCCTGTGTGAATTCTCATATGTTTCTTCAGGTGTCCACGTTCAGCGAAAGCTCTACCACACTCAGAGCAGCTGAAAGGTTTCTCTCCTGTGTGAGTTCTCATGTGTTTCTGTAAATCTCCACTCTGTGTAAAAGATTTTTTACAAACTCTGCAGCTGAATCTTTTCTCTCCTGTGTGGACGGTCATGTGTGTCCGTAAACCTTTACAGTGTCTAAAAGTTTTCTTGCAAACTGAACAGCTGAAAGGTTTCTCTCCTGTGTGAGTTCTCATGTGTGACCGTAAGTTGTCACTCTGTCTAAAAAATGTTTTACAAACTGAGCAGCTAAAAGGTTTCTCTCCTGTGTGAGTTTTCATATGTTTCTTCAGGTGTCCGCGATCAGCGAAAGCTCGATCACACTCAGAGCAGCTAAATGGTTTTTCTCCTGTGTGAGTCATCATGTGTTTCTTCAGCTCTCCCTTGCGGCCAAATCTTTTGTCACAAACACTGCAACTGAATAGTTTGTGGATTGCCATGTGTAGGCTCAAAAATCTCTTCCACGAAAATATTCTCCCACACTCAGAGCAGCTGAATGTTTTCTTACATCTTGAATCATGTTTCAGAGAGTTTAAAGCTGACTGAGGTTCTCTGGTCTCCTTCCAATCAGCACTGTCATCAGTCTCAGGATCAGAAGAGTCTCCAGTCTGGTCTTCAGTCTCTGGTTGTAAAAGTGGATGAGACTTCCTGGCTGGTTCTGGTCCTCCACAGTCCTCTCCATCAGCTTCTGTTTCCATGTGTTGAGTTTGTCTGTGATGAAGCTGTGAGGACTGAGCTTCCTCTTCATCATCTTCACTCTTCACAGGGACAGGAGTGAATGGGAACTTGGTGATATCAGCCTCCTCCAGCCCTTGAAGCTGCTCTCCCTCCTGACTGCTCCACAGTTCCTCCTGTTCCTCTTTAATGTGTGGGGGGGGCTCTGGCTCCTCCCGGTCCACACTGGAGCTACACTCCTGCTGCTCAGGGGGAACCTCTTCTTTAACCACCAACAGCTGCTCAACATCTGCAGGAAACACATACAGAGAAATGTTGTTGAACTGTATCTTATCATCTGGATTGTGATTGTTATAAAGAAATACTGGTTGTTCAGTCAGTTACTTAGGTTACATCTACACTGCTAGGAAAACTTGGAAAACTGTTGACTGATATATTAGGGCCCTCTTGTGGTGAAATAATGCAACTGTGCTGTTGAGCACAAAGTGGCGCAGTCATTAAATTGACTATATGTAACTTTTTAGTGTTTCTGTAACTGTAATTTTTCATATTATGATCTTAAGTGAGCTGTAACAGCAAACAAGAATGCTATTTTTAGGTAGTTTTTATTAGTGCCGTTGCTCGGGTTCGATTTTCCCCACATAGTCACAGAATGATTTATGGCAGGTAGACGACGCAACAGTAACACATTCTGAAGGCTCTGAAGGGTTCTGTTGGCCGAGAAAGGTTTTGAACGCTTGCGGCTATATGTGTGACAACAGAGGAACAGAAGAAATTAGCTGCAGCTTTACCAAAATGAAGGCTGAACAACAGAAACATTTTGGTACAAACATTTACTCGCCATGTGGCGGATAGCCCTCTGAGATTTGCTCGTGAAATGGAAAATGTACCTGCATTTGGCGCCTGGTGAGTAGGCCTGCACGATTCGGGGAAAAATATGAATCACTTAGAATTGATATCACAATTTTCTGACACGATTTTTTTCTCACGGAGTGTAATGTTTATTGCACACATGAACCATGACAAAGCAAAACAAAAATTAATTCAAATTCAAATTAATCGCTATTAATCGTTGAATTTCTATAGTTAATCGCGATTAATCGCATGTTTTATCACATGATTAAAATTCTATTATTTTGCATTTCAGAACAGTTTTTAAGTCCATATTAACAATGGAAAGCCATTCTTACCAGTGGGTCTGGATTGGGAATCAAATGAATGCAAAGAAAGTGACTTTATGAACTTGATTTTAAGATTTGTATTTGTTTATTATATATTTAATCTAGTTACACATTTGAATTTAACAACAACTTTGAATGCACCACGAGGCTGTAAATTACCAGTTTCATTGAACGCACCGTCTGTGTTTTTCCGACAACAGCAGCTGCACATTGTTACATCCCGGTGTTGAATCCTCTACAGTGAAATACAGTCACACTTTACACCGTTTAGAGTTAGCTGTTAGCATTGGAACCGTTTTTAATCCAGCTACTAGCTAGCAGTAGGCTAACGTTAGCTGCTCTTGAGTATAGTGTTAACTAGCTAGCGGTAGGCTAACGTTAGCTGCTGTTGAGTATAGTGTTAACTAGCTAGCGGTAGGCTAACGTTAGCTGCTGTCGAGTATAGTGTTAACTAGCTAGCGGTAGGCTAACGTTAGCTGCTGTTGAATATAGTGTTAACTAGCTAGCGGTAGGCTAACGTTAGCTGCTGTTGAATATAGTGTTAACTAGCTAGCGGTAAGCTAACGTTAGCTGCTGTTGAGTATAGTGTTAACTAGCTAGCGGTAGGCTAACGTTAGCTGCTGTCGAGTATAGTGTTAACTAGCTAGTGGTAGGCTAACGTTAGCTGCTGTTGAGTATAGTGTTAACTAGCTAGCGGTAGGCTAACGTTAGCTGCTGTTGAGTATAGTGTTAACTAGCTAGCGGTAGGCTAATGTTAGCTGCTGTTGAGTATAGTGTTAACTAGCTAGCGGTAGGCTAACGTTAGCTGCTGTTGAATATAGTGTTAACTAGCTAGCGGTAGGCTAACGTTAGCTGCTGTTGAATATAGTGTTAACTAGCTAGCGGTAGGCTAACGTTTGCTGCTGTTGAGTATAGTGTTAACTAGCTAGCAGTAGGCTAACGTTAGCTGCTGTTGAGTATAGTGTTAACTAGCTAGCGGTAGGCTAACGTTAGCTGCTGTTGAATATAGTGTTAACTAGCTAGCGGTAGGCTAACGTTAGCTGCTATTGAGTATAGTGTTAACTAGCGTCACGTGCAGCGATGTTTGTGTTTCCTGTAACGTCTGTTTCAGAGCATCAGAGAGAAGAGCAGACATATCAGTGGCTCCAGAATGAGGCACCGAAATCCGCGTTGCTATTCCTGCAGCAGCAGGATGTGTTACGAGGAAGTACGTCAAAATAGTAGCCTGTTAGGCACGACGCAAAATATATATAATTTTCTTTTTCTTTATCCGAGGTGTAGTCGGAAGTTTTTTTTAGCCTTCGGCGGAAGATGCGTAGGTTTTCGGCCATCCTGATGTCAATACAACACACACACACACACACACACACGTATTTTTCATAGATGTTCTTTTGAACGTAAACATGTTCCACCAAAACAAGTTCCTTCTCGAGACTATTTAGCAGAGGCACCGTGGCTCCGTACGGAGCTTAGCACCGCCCAAGATGATTGTGATTGGTTTAAAGAAATGCCAATAAACCAGAGCACGTTTTATTCCCATCCAGGAATGCTGTGTGGACTAGCCAGACCTTCCTCTGCAGCGCTGTGGAGGAAGGTCTGGACACGCAAGACTAGTGTGAAAGGAACCCTACTCCTAAAATAAAATAAACCAAGTTATCTTGAACTTTTATGCTCTCGACTTCTGCAGATTTTTCCCCCTTTATTTCCCCTAAAAACCCTGTTAACATTGTTCCTACCTTCCTCTTCATCATCTTCACTCTTCACAGGGACAGGAGTGAATGGGAACTTGGTGATATCAGCCTCCTCCAGCCCTTGAAGCTGCTCTCCCTCCTGACTGCTCCACAGTTCCTCCTGTTCCTCTTTAATGTGTGGGGGGGGCTCTGGCTCCTGTTGGTCCACACTGGAGCTCCACTCCTGCTGCTCCTCTTCTCCAACAATCACTTCCAGAACATCTTGAGGTAAAGCTGAAACACAGACAGTGTGACCGTTTGTACACTTTAACATCTACAATTCCATTAAAGGACAATTCCGGCGCAAAACGAACCTAGGGGTTAATAATGGATGTGTACCCGCAGCTCTTTGTTCAATAAACTGTCTGTACACTTACAAAGTTCTCAATGCTTCGGTTAACATGTATTTTTTTTTAGCCTTTTTAGTGGTATAAATAGCAATTTGTTTTTACTTTCCCTGTGCCCCGAATACTAGCGTTGTAAGCTAACCAGCGGTCCGCGCTAGCTTGTTTCAAGCTACAAACACAATCAATTAGCATGAAAACATGTCCCAGAGAAAGACAGAGTGGCCTTTAGAAACTTCAACAGGTTTGTGGTGAACCGTGGGCTTCGTCTTAGAGCTACGCTTCCTTCGGACTAACAACAGAAGCTTGTTAACTACTAACAAAAACCCAGATATATTTAGTCTACAGTCATTGAAGACAAACAAAATCAACATTAAATTTGAGGAACCGTCTTCTTAAAATTGTTGCTGAATAATTTTCAGTGTTGGATTTTGCCACGTTTAAAGGACAATTCCGGCGCAAAACGAACCTAGGGGTTAATAACGGATGTGTACCCACTCTGTCTTTCTCTGGGACATGTTTTCATGCTAATTGATTGTGTTTGTAGCTTGAAACAAGCTAGCGCGGACCGCTGGTTAGCTTACAAGGCTAGTATTCGGGGCACAGGGAAAGTAAAAACAAATTGCTATTTATACCACTAAAAAGGCTAAAAAAAAATACATGTTAACCGAAGCATTGAGAACTTTGTAAGTGTACAGACAGTTTATTGAACAAAGAGCTGCGGGTACACATCCATTATTAACCCCTAGGTTTGTTTTGCGCAGGAATTGTCCTTTAAACGTGGCAAAATCCAACACTGAAAATTATTCAGCAACAATTTTAAGGAGACGGTTCCTCAAATTTAAGGATATGTTGATTTTTTTTGTCTTCAATGACTGCAGACTAAATATATCTGGGTTTTTGTTAGTAGTTAACAAGCCTCTGTTGTTAGTCCGAAGGAAGCGTAGCTCTAAGACGAAGCCCACGGTTCACCACAGACCTGTTGAAGTTTCTAAAGGCTGCTTTAGGCTCAACACCAGGTCAGGTTCTAGCCTGCTATATTAGGGTGGGCAGGTAGCAGAAATAGGTGGGCTGAATGCTTATTAGCTAAATGCAGGGTTCTCCCTGCTATTCTACGGCTTAGGCGCAGCGCCTAACTGTTGCTGAGAACCGCCTACGCATATGAACGTAAAAACAATGAGCTGACCGTTATTATTATACATTCAGGGAACCGACGCACGGGACGGGCGTCCACTCGTCTTCAGCACACAAGTGCCGCAAGATAGTTAACGTACACAGAGGCAGAAACAGCCACACACACACACACACACACACACACACACACACACACACACACACACACACACACACAGTGACACACTTTCTCTCACACACACACACACACACACAAACACACTTTCTCTTACGCACACACATCCACAGACACACAACCACAGAGCCACACACACACTCTCATTGTCTCTCTCACACACACACACACACACACACACACACACACACACACACACACACACACACACACAGCTTCTACATATATGTATAGACACATAGCTTCTATATCCATGTATAGACACATAGCTTGTATATATATCTCTATATATTTCAGATGTAAACGTGTCCCACCTGTCCCCTGGTCCGCTGACAGCTTCCTCTCAGACTTCATGTTAAAGTTCCTCGCGGCTCTGCTCCTCTTCTCCCCGACCTGTTTCAGGAAATACAACAACACGTTAGCTTAGCAGGAGCTAGCTGCTAGCGGCTAACCTTAGCTTTAGCACCGACTCCCTGCGACATTAAAAGAGAAAACCAACCTGCTCTGTGTAGCTTTGTTCCAGCTTTTAAAACCACATCCAGCAGTTTGGGACCTTTCTTTCTTCTTAAGAAACTAAACACTGGCGCCTTTTACTCCGCCGTCCTCACCACGATGTGACACACAAACAGTTAACGTTAGTTCCGGGGACGGACGCTATTCCGGGTCGTACCAACAACTTCCGGGCAGATGTTTGTTTACTAATGTAACCGAGGGTTTCTTCTGTTGCCTAGACTCAGGTCTGACTATAAAATAAAGAAACACGGGCGTCCAATGGAACAGAGACGGCACTGCACGGCTCACTTTATTCACCCACAACACAGTCAATACTACACTTTATCCACTTCCGCTTTTCCCCTTCACAATAAAAGCTCTATGGTTTACTGTAACTTCCTCTTAACCGTCCTGTTGTCCTCGGGTCAAATTTGACCCGTTTTCAAAGTTTCCAGAAATATGGGTTACTTAAATGTGTGCTAGAATCAGATATCTAGTTAAAATATCAGTAACAGAATGAATACATGAACACATTATTTCATTAAGGAAATGATGGAATAGTAACTTGATCCATTGATTGATTTTGACGGTGTTTTCTGCTGTAGGGTTTTGTGGTTGCATATTGAGAAATGACAGATTGACAACACTTATATAATTAATAATTGTAGTTAAAGATGTAAATGCAAAGATCCTCCAAACCCTTTATTTCTCAAATGGGGATACGTGTCCCCATAGGGGTACTTTGGAGGACTGCAGGGGGTACTGTCCTCCTAGCAAGATGGTCCAGCTGCGGCTTGCGCCACTCACGCCACGCCTCTTGTTTTCTTCGCCTTCAAAATAAAAGCCTGTTATCTGTAGTTCGGGGTGGAACTATAGAATGCCATTCAAAAAACAAACATCAGTTCATATTTTATTGGATTAGTTTTTTTAATTTGCTAATAATACATTGAACTGCAAACAACAACAAAACTTCAAATATGTATTTAAAAAAAAAAAGCAATATCCGTAGTATAATTTCAATCCCTCTCACCACTGCATAGATGCTTGGAAATGTATGCATTTGACTTTGTTTTAAAGATGTGGGGTCAGAAGTGGAGGAAGAAGAAGATATTGGTGACAGGAGGAAGGAAATAACAGGATTATTTGGCAATGGGAAAGAAACAGGGGACAATGCCTTAGTTAAGGGAGTTTTTCCTCGCCACTGTCGCACTAAATGCTTGCTCTTGGGGGAATTACTGGAATTGTTGGTCTTTGTAAATTATAGAGTGTGATCTAGACCTACTCTCTATCTGTAAAGTGTCTTGAGATAACTCTTGTTATTTTATACTATAAATAAAATTGAATTGAATGAGATAATTTGTTGCTAATAACATTTTATTTCAAAACAAAATCAAAACATACGGTATGTATTTCACAAACAGCAGATTACTTACAGTAAGGCTTAAGAAGAACATGTTTGGCACAGTTAAAAGCCAACAAGTAAGAGTGTTTTTTTAAGGTGAAGTTAGAAAGAATATCAATCAATAGAGAGTCAATAGACAGAGTCAGGAAATAAGGCAGGACTGCCATATTAAAACTATTTGACAAGACAAAATAAAGCAGATAGGTTTTATGCTTTGGACTAAATAATATAACTTTGGGTTTATTCTCATTCTGCTGTAAAAACGTTTCAGTCAACCAGGCTCCTGGAGATGATAATAATTGGTTAGTTTACTGTAATTATTAGGCTCCAAAGGTACATACTGTAGGTAAATCCGTACCTGTACCTGTTTATTCTTGTTTTGCACATGATAATATATTGTGCACAACTAGGATAATAAATAAATGAAGGGGAAGGACCGAATCAGATGAAGGCACTGGTGAAATCACAGTAATAAACATAATATAATTATATTGTGATAACGTTTTGACTTATATACTAATGAGCTATAACACTATTTAGGAGAAGAGAAGTGAAGCTGAATAGGCTTCACAGCTACAGACTGTTTAGATTCAATGTTTCACCTGTTCAACATGTCTGGACTGTGGGAGGAAGGAAGGAAACCCACACGGACATGGGAGAGATCGTGACTGTACTGGAAGTAAACACAACCACATGCAAACACATGCTGCTGAACACAGAAAGACCCCCGCTGGTTTGAAACCAGAACATTCCTGCAGTAAAAGTGCTGAACACTGAGTCAACCATGAAGATGTGGATGTAAATATATGAGAGGACATGTTAGATTGACCCTGACTTTTTATGTAGCCCTGCCAACAGGTCAAAGTTTTCACTTATCCAAATATTTCAAAATCTACTGGATGGACTGACACAACGTTTGGTTCACACATAGCTCAGGGTGTCTCTAGGGTCACAGCAAAGTCCCAGCTTATTGGAGGACACAAAAAGGTGGGTGACAGCAGCTGTGTTTGTTGCATGGGTGAGTCCTGGTAATGCAACTACTGTCTGTGTGTGTTCTCCTTTTCCTGGGCTGGTCACAATAGAGGACATTTGAGTAGAAGGCTCTCTCTAGGTCGAAGCACTAAAAGAGAAAAAGAGAGTAAATAAATGCAGCATTTAGTACATATTAAATTATTTCACACAGCTAACTTAAGCTAACATTAGCATACTTTTAACACACTCTGTTAACTATATACATAACTGTATTGATGTCTGAAATGTAAAAGAAGGAGGTAAAGTTAGAATATTTGGAAAAGTGGAAAACAGGTAGGTTTAAAGTAGTTGACAGATTAGTCTAATTTCATCTGAGAATAAACTGTCAAATAAAAACATGAACATTAACTTCACCTTCAAACAACAGAAACAGAAAAACACTCAAGTAGCCCCAAATCCATGGGTAAGTTGGGTCCAGACAAAAAAAATGAAATTAACCTTTAAAGGAAAGGGAAACAAACTACCATCTTCTTTAATAGTTTTTCAGAGCTCTGAAAATGCAATAAAATATTTGTCTTTCTTCAGACAGTATTTTAATAATTTATCTTGCTGTGTTTTTCTAAATCAACAATCAATCAATCAACGTTTATTTATATAGCACTGTACAGCAACCAGCAGGTATCCAAAGTGCTTTACATCAGGAACCAAGAATAACAACATATCATACAATCAAAAGAATGAAACATAGAAAACAGTCAAATGAGAAAAGGTTACATAGAAACAGGAGGAGGAGACCACTACTACGTATTAAAGCCATTCTAAACAAATAGCTTTTGAGTTTCTAAAGAAGCCTGAAAGACTTCCTGGACTTTTATTTTGAAGCTCAGCAACTAACTTGCACCGGAAGCTGTTGTCTTTACTGCGGCTGACTTCACTCTTTGAACAAGATGGCGTCTAGCAGAAAGGTGTGTTAGCAGAGTGTCTTAGTTGTGTTGAGAAAGAGGTAAAATGTGTAAAGTCCAGATGCTGAGAGCGTTGGTGGAGCAGCGACTAACTGCGGCTGCTGAAGAGATATTTGGGCTGTTTGAAAGAACGATAGCAGAGTACGAGGAGGAACTTTGTCGTTCAAAAGAGGAGAACGAGCGACAACGGGAGCTACTGGACGCTGTTTACAACCCTCAGCTTCGGCTACACAGAGCAGGTTTGGTCCCTCTACTTCTTCCTCTCTCTCTGGTTAAACTGACAGCATGTTAGTTCGTTAAACATTCAGCCTGCCGACGCTTCAAAGCCTCGATTATTTCTCTGCAGCAGTACAGCAGTTACTGGATTCAACCCAAGGCCCTCAGCTGCATGGCATCTCCCTTCTCCCCCATTTCCTGTTTTTGAAATCGCTGACGATTGCAGTATGTAGTATCTACTGCATATGTTCATCAGTAGTATGTAGTATCTACTGCATATGGTCATCAGTAGTATGTAGTATCTACTGCGTATGGTCATCAGTAGTATGTAGTATCTACTGCATATGTTCATCAGTAGTATGTAGTATCTACTGCGTATGGTCATCAGTAGTATGTAGTATCTACTGCATATGTTCATCAGTAGTATGTAGTATCTACTGCGTATGGTCATCAGTAGTATGTAGTATCTACTGCATATGTTCATCAGTAGTATGTAGTATGTACATCAGTAGTATGCAGTATGTAGTATCTACGGCATATGTTCGACAATGGTGAGGAAAAACTTCCTTTTAGGTAGAAACCTGGGACAGACCCAGGCTCTTGGTAGGCGGTGTCTGACGGTGCCGGTTGGGGGTTTGATGAATGGTGGCAATAATAGTCACAGTAAAGATAATGGATCTTTGACCAGAAATAGTAGTCATAGTACAAGTATCAGTGTTATCAAAAGTATTAAATATTAAATATTGCACAGTAGGAGGGTATAATAAAGTCCGGGGGTTGGTGGGTTAGACTGTGAAGTGAAGTCAGTGGAAGTGTGAGTTCAGAGTGGTAGAGGCTAAAGATTCTTAAAAACACAGTTTCAGATTATTGAAAGCTTTATTCTATTTGTGAAAATGCAATAAAGGGAGATTTCCCTGATCTTTTTCATATGTAGACTGTAGAATATCAGCAGTTAAAGTTATATTTGTGCATGTTGCAAAATAAGCTGTGTGCAGTCATTGAGGAAGTGGTTCAAGGAAATGTCACTGACGCATAGAAGGTTGAGCTTGAGCCGTTAACAATAGTTTAAGCCTTTATGGTGCAAGAGTACAATGTGTACCAGACAGATAAGATAGCAGGAACACAGGAAAGGCAGTTAAAGTCACAGAATAGAGGAGGAAGTTGCACCACAAGGTCCTGACTGTGTGTGTGTGTGTGTGTGTGTGTGAAGATAACAGTTTCTGTCTAGAAACTAGGAGACACCCCCCCTGTGAGGAGAGAATAAAGAAAATCTCAGATCGAGGCGGGGTTTCTCTTTCATATGTACACCACATCAGACACATTAGAATAAGTGAAATCTCCCTTTATTGCATTTTCCCAAATAGAATAAAGTTTTCACAAATATGAAACTGTGTTTTTAAGAATCTTTAGTCCAGATTTGACAAGTCTAGGTGTAGTGGTTTTGGATCTGGACCTGGTCTAATGGACCTGGTCTAATGTGGTCTACATTTGAAAAGAAACTGTGAAATCTCCCTTTATTGCATTCTCATAAAGACAATAAGCTTTCACAAATCTAAAAGGAGTGTTTTAGACATAATTAATAATTTACCTTAAAGCAGCCATATTATGCTCATTTTCAGGTTCATAATTGTATTTTAAGGTTGTACCAGAATAGGTTTACATGGTTTAATTTTCTAAAAACACCATATTGTTGTTGTACTGCACCGCTCTCTCTCACTGCTGCAGATCCTCTTTTCAGCTGGTCTCTGTTTTAGCTACAGAGTGAGACCTCTTTTCTTCTTCTTCTGTACTATCTTTGATTGCACTTGCACATGCCCAGTAGCTCAGATGTAGATCATGTCAGCTAGCTAGCTCCATAGACAGTAAAAGAAAGGC
Organism: Sander lucioperca; assembly: GCF_008315115.2. Taxonomy (NCBI): domain Eukaryota; kingdom Metazoa; phylum Chordata; class Actinopteri; order Perciformes; family Percidae; genus Sander; species Sander lucioperca. The sequence goes on from NC_050188.1 coordinate 23,624,212, forward strand.
TGTTTCTACAACTTGGGTCAGTTACAAGGCAGGATTAGCTGGGAGACTTCTAAATGAGGGCGCACATGGAAGTAGTTCTTTTGTAGATTATGGTGAACTTGTGTGTGTTGTAGCAGTGCTTTGCTACTGAGAACGAGGTAGCATGCTAGCGTTAGCATTAGCATGCTAACGCTATGAGCTAATGGTCGCGGTTAGCCTGCTCGTTTCGGCTTGTGACATCACAAGCTGTGCCGATTTTGAACAGCTCACCCAGAGACTGAAGGCAGGACACATTCAGAAACCGTATCTCACTCTAAACACCATGGATGGATTTTTTTCAAAGTTTGTATGTGTGTGGAAGCACCAGAGACACAAAAGAACACCCCAAATCCCAGAAAAAGTGATTTTTTCATAATATGGGCACTTTAATGAAAACACACTTTCAATACAGTCAGAGGTTCTAAAAACAGGATCAGTCACTCAGCAATCTAAGTTATGTTTCCCTGATGAATCATACTGCATACTACTGATGAACATACACAGTAGATACTACATACTGCATACTACTGATGAACATACACAGTAGATACTACATACTGCATACTACTGATGAACATACGCAGTAGATACTACATACTGCATTCTACTGATGAACATACACAGTAGATACTACATACTGCATTCTACTGATGAACATACACAGTAGATACTACATACTGCATACTACTGATGAACATACACAGTAGATACTACATACTGCATTCTACTGATGAACATACGCAGTAGATACTACATACTGCATACTACTGATGAACATACGCAGTAGATACTACATACTGCATACTACTGATGAACATACACAGTAGATACTACATACTGCATACTACTGATGAACATACGCAGTAGATACTACATACTGCATACTACTGATGAACATACACAGTAGATACTACATACTGCATTCTACTGATGAACATACACAGTAGATACTACATACTGCATACTACTGATGAACATACACAGTAGATACTACATACTGCATTCTACTGATGAACATACGCAGTAGATACTACATACTGCATACTACTGATGAACATACGCAGTAGATACTACATACTGCATACTACTGATGAACATACACAGTAGATACTACATACTGCATACTACTGATGAACATACGCAGTAGATACTACATACTGCATACTACTGATGAACATACGCAGTAGATACTACATACTGCATACTACTGATGAACATACACAGTAGATACTACATACTGCATACTACTGATGAACATACGCAGTAGATACTACATACTGCATTCTACTGATGAACATACGCAGTAGATACTACATACTGCATACTACTGATGAACATACACAGTAGATACTACATACTGCATACTACTGATGAACATACGCAGTAAATACTACATACTGCATACTACTGATGAACATACGCAGTAAATACTACATACTGCATACTACTGATGAACATACGCAGTAGATACTACATACTGCATACTACTGATGAACATACGCAGTAGATACTACATACTGCATACTACTGATGAACATACGCAGTAGATACTGCATACTACTGATAAACATATGCAGTAGGTACTACATACTGCAGGCGACTGCAGTATGTAGTACCTACTGCATATGTTCATCAGTAGTATGCAGTATGAAAGAATTAAATGGCTTTATTCTGCAGTATGCTAGGCCAGGCTGAGTCTTTGAACAAGCTCTTAAAGCACTTACTTACTAAAAAAGAACTCACACTACCAGTTCAAATGAAAAATCAGAAACTGAAACTTAATTTCTTACAAACATTCATTATAAACTTAAATATTATGTGTTATAATTTATTTACAAGGCTGTCGAAGAGAGACGGGTATCTCTCTGCCCTGTCAGACGCTGCTGTCCCTTGTGTGTGTGTGTGTGTGTGTGTGTGTGTATGATGGTTATGTGTGTTGTGTTATTTAAAGTGCCCATATTATGAAAAAAATCTCTTTTTCTGTGATTTGGGGAGTTATGTTGTGTCTCTGGTGCTTCATACAAAATTTGAAAAAAAACCATCCATGGTGTTTAGAGTGAGATCCGGTTTCTGAATGTGTCCTGCCTTCAGTCTCTGGGTGAGCTGGTCAAAATCTGCACGGCTTTCTACGTCACTAGCCGAGACGAGGGGGCTAGGGGGCTAACCTTTAGCATGCTAGCGCTAGCATACTAGCTCGTTCTCAATGGCAAAACACTGCTACTACACACACAAATTCACCCTAATCTACAAAATAAATTGTATAGAACTACTTCCATGTCCCTGTTCTGCAGGTATTCCATGCAAAGTTGGAAGTGCGCCCTCGTTTAAAAGAAGTCTCCCGGCTAATCCTGCCTTGTACAGGCCGAAGTTGGAGCTAGCTCATGTGATCTTACCTAGCTACTGAGCATGTGCGACTGACAACAAAGATGTTACAGCAGTTAAGAGGTCTCACTCTGTAGCTAAAACAGAAACCTGACAGCGTGTGAAAAGAGGAGCTGCAGCAATGTGCGGTAGAACAAAAATATGGTGTTTTTTTTAAATAAAACCATGTAAACCTATTCTGGTACAACCTCAAAATACAATTATGAACCTGAAAATGAGCATAATATGGCCACTTTAAACAAACGATCGGGGAAATAAAGACCTTGTCTGCGTGTCTCCTGAGAGAGCTCCAGCTAGCTCACAGCGGGGCTATGAAGGTGTAAAACTCAATATATGGGTGCCTGCTCTACCAGGTGAGCTACCCAGGTGCCCGGCTTGACTTTCTCAACAGCCTGCAAGGTGCTTATTGGGATTATGGTGAAATCTATCCAGAGTGGGTCAAACTGGCCAAGGTAGAATGCATAAAACCCGTCTCCAGTGTGCCAGCAGAGAGAGGCAGAACCGCATCTAAACAGAGCAGCGGCGTCAAACTTTTAGCTAATTAGGGAGTAATCCCGCTAGCACAGTTTCCGCTAGAAAAAATGCCAGTCATGTGCCCTAGTGGCGTCAAGCAAAGGCTTATTATACCCATCGCGAGTTGCAGAAAGACACTTGTTTACAATTATTGCAATTCTAGTCAGCACTTCATAATTTTATGAGCCAGTTTGTTTATACTGTAGTTTGTATCGTTTTCTTTCCTCTGCCTTGTAAATATAAAATAGGCCTATTTTAATTCAGATGGACACAATGTTATGTGCATTGATTTAATTCTTTTGCCCTGTCTGCCTGTAGCAAGTAGCCTACATTTCAATACAATTACTATAAATCTACATCCCTTGATGATGATATTTGTTATTATAGGCCTATCAATTGTATTTAACCGCTACAAACGTGGAAAATATTTGACCTGAATTTTTCCCATTTTGACCGATAAAATGAAAACCTTACAGCTCACATGACCGGCGCCATTTTTTTTCTAGCGGAAACTCTGCTAGCGGGATTACTCCCTAGTTAGCTAAAAGTACTGGCTAAATAGTTGGCTAAAAGTAATGTCTAAATGGTTGAAATAATTAGCTACAAGTATTGACTAAACAGTTGTCTGTATTTGATTTTGTTTCCTGCAGATGTGCAGCAGCTGTTGGTGGTTAAAGAAGAGGTTCCCCCTGAGCAGCAGGAGTGTAGCTCCAGTGTGGACCAGCAGGAGCCAGAGCCCCCCCCACACATTAAAGAGGAACAGGAGGAACCGTGGAGCAGTCAGGAGGGAGAGCAGCTTCAAGGGCTGGAGCAGGCTGATATCACCAAGTTCCCATTCACTCCTGTCCCTGTGAAGAGTGAAGATGATGAAGAGGAAGCTCAGTCCTCACAGCTTCATCAAAGACAAACTCAACACATGGAAACAGAAGCTGATGGAGAGGACTGTGGAGGACCAGAACCAGCCAGTAAGTAAGGGACCTGGATAATGGATACGGGGGCGCTCGTCCCAAAAAGGTTGAGGACCACTGGTCTAAACAGTTGAAATAGTAGCTAAAAGTATTGACTAAACAGTTAAAATATTTAGCTAAAAGTACTGACTAATTACTTGAAATGGTTAGCTAAAAGTACTGACTGAACAGTTGAAATAGTTACGAGTATTGACTAAATGGTTGAAATAGTTAGCTGAAAGTACTGTCTAAATGGTTGAAATATTTAGCTAGAATTACTGACTAAACAGTTGAAAAAGTGAGCTAAAAGTAATGTCTAAATGGTTGAAATAGTTAGCTAAAAGTACTGACTAAATGGTTAAAATAGTTAGCTAAAAGTAATGTCTAAATGGTTAAAATAGTTAGCTAAAAGTACTGACTGAACAGTTGAAATAGTTACAAGTATTGACTAAACGGTTGAAATAGTTAGCTGAAAGTACTGTCTAAATGGTTGAAATAGTTAGCTGAAAGTACTGTCTAAATGGTTGAAATAGTTAGCTAGAAGTACTGACTAAACAGTTGAAGAAGTAAGCTAAAAGTAATGTCTAAATGGTTGAAATAGTTAGCTGAATGTACGGACTAAATGGTTGAAATAGTTAGCTAAAAGTAATGTCTAAATGGTTGAAATAGTTAACTATAAGTATTGACAAAACAGTTGAAATAGTTAGCTAAAAGTAATATCTAAACAGTGGACATAGCTAAAAGTACTGTCCAAACAGCTGAAATAGTTTGCTACAAATATTGACTAAACAGTTGAAATAATAGCTAAAAGTACTGACTAAACAGTTTAAATAGTTATCTAAAAGTACTGACTAATTAGTTGAAATAGCTCAAAGAAATGACTAAATAGTTGAAAAAGTTATTACATTACATGTAATTTAGCTGATGGTTTTATCCAAAGCGACTTACAATTGCTATATAAGTCAGAGGTCGCACACGTCTCTGGAGCAACTAGGGATTAAGTGTCTTGCTCAGGGACACATTGGTTGATGTATCACAGTGGGAATCAAACCCAGGTCTCCCACACCAAAGGCTAGTGTCATATCCACTGCATGTGTCATATCCACTCCACCATCACCACCCACAATTAGCTCAAAGTACTGACTAAACAGTTGAAATAGTTAGCTGAAAGTACTGTCTAAATGGTTAAAATAGTTAGCTAAAAGTAATGTCTAAATGGTTGAAATAGTTAACTATAAGTATTGACAAAACAGTTGAAATAGTTAGCTAAAAGTAATATCTAAACAGTGGACATAGCTAAAAGTACTGTCTAAACAGGTGAAATAGTTTGCTACAAGTATTGACCAAACAGTTGAAATAGTTTGCTAAAAGTACTGTCTAAACTGTTTAAATAATAGCTAAGGGTACTGACTAAACAGTTTAAATAGTTATCTAAAAGTACTGACTAATTAGTTGAAATAGTTAAAAGTACTATCTAAACAATTGAAATAGTTAGCTAAAAGTATTGTCTAAACAGTTACCTGTATTTGATTTTGTTTCCTGCAGATGTTGAGCAGCTGTTGGTGGTTAAAGAAGAGGTTCCCCCTGAGCAGCAGGAGTGTAGCTCCAGTGTGGACCAGCAGGAGCCAGAGCCCCCCCCATACATTAAAGAGGAACAGGAGGAACTGTGGAGCAGTCAGGAGGGAGAGCAGCTTCAAGGGCTGGAGGAGGCTGATATCACCAAGTTCCCATTCACTCCTGTCCCTGTGAAGAGTGAAGATGATGAAGAGGAAGCTCAGTCCTCACAGCTTCATCAGAGACAAACTCAACACATGGAAACAGAAGCTGATGTAGAGGACTGTGGAGGACCAGAACCAGCCAGGAACTCTCATCCACTTTTACAACCAGAGACTGAAGACCAGACTGGAGACTCTTCTGATCCTGAGACTGATGACAGTGCTGATTGGAAGGAGACCAGAGAACCTCAGTCAGCTTTAAACTCTCTGAAACATGATTCAAGATGTAAGAAATCATTCAACTGCTCTGAGTGTGGGAGGAGATTTGATCGCAAGTCAAATCTGAAGCTACACATGATATCTCACACAGGAGAAAAACCTTTTAGCTGCTCTGAGTGTGGTAAAGCTTTCACTGCAAGTCGACAACTGAAGAGACACATGATAACTCACACAGGAGAGAAGCCTTTCAGCTGCTCTGAGTGTCAAAGGAAATTTGTCCGCAAGTCAAATTTGGAAGATCACATGATAACTCACACAGGAGAGAAACCTTTTAGCTGCTCAGTTTGTAAGAAAAGATTTGGCCACAAGTCAACTCTTAAAAAACACATTAGAATCCATACAGGAGATAAGCCTTTTAGCTGCTCAGTTTGTAATAAATCTTTTACACTGAGTGGATATTTACAGAAACACATGGCAGTCCACACAGGAGAAAAACCTTTCAGCTGCTCTGAGTGTCAGAGGAAATTTGGCAGCAAGTCAAATCTGGAAGATCACATGATAACTCACACAGGAGAAAAAACTTTTAGCTGCTCTGAGTGTGGTAAAGCTTTTACTAAAAAAGGAAACCTGAAGAAACATGTCAGAATCCACACAGGAGAGAAACCTTTTAACTGCTCAGTCTGTAAAAAAACTTTTACACAGAGAGGAAGTTTACAGTCACACATGAGAACTCACACAGGAGAGAAACCTTTTAGCTGCTCAGTCTGTAAAAAATCTTTTAAATGGAGAGGAGATTTATATAAACACATGAGAGTCCACACAAGAGATAAACCTTTCAGCTGCTCAGTCTGTAAGAAATCTTTTACACAGAGTGGAAGTTTACGGTCACACATGGCCGTAGTTCACAGAGGAGAGAAAAGATTCAGCTGCAGTGTTTGTGACAAAAGATTTGGCTGGAGTTCTGATCTCAAAAAACATAAATGTGTTGGTGATGTAAACATAGAAGCTGATGTACAGGACTGTGGAGGACCAGAACCAGCCAGGAACTCACATCCACTTTTACAACCAGAGACTGAAGACCAGACTGGAGACTCTTCTGATCCTGAGAATGATGACAGTGCTGATTGGAAGGAGACCAGAGAACCTCAGTCAGCTTTAAACTCTCTGAAACATGATTCAAGTCGTAAGAAAACATTCAGCTGCTCTGAGTGTGGGAAAAGATTTAGCTTCAAGGCAACTCTGAAGACACACATGAGAACTCACACAGGAGAGAAACCGTTTAGCTGCTCAGTTTGTAAGAAGGATTTTACACAGAGTGGAAATTTACAAAAACACATGAGAATCCACACAGGAGAGAAGCCTTTTAGCTGCTCTGAGTGTGGTAAAACTTTCACTGAAAGTGGAACCCTGAAGAAACACATGATAACTCACACAGGACAGAAGCCTTTTAGCTGCTCTGTTTGTAAGAAATCTTTTACACAGAATGGACATTTACAAATACACCTAAGAATCCACACAGGAGAGAAGCCTTTTAGCTGCTCTGTTTGTAATAAATCTTATACACAGAGTGGAGATTTACAGAAACACATGAGAATCCACACAGGAGAAAAACATATACACACAGAAGCTGATATAGAGGACTGTGGAGGACCAGAACCAGCCAGGAACTCACATCCACATCCACTTTTACAACCAGAGACTGAAGACCAGACTGGAGACTCTTCTGAACCTGAGACTGATGACAGTGCTGATTGTAAGGAGACCAGAGAACCTCAGTCAGCTTTAAACTCTCTGAAACATGATTCAAGATGTAAGAAAACATTCAGCTGCTAATAGTGCTGTCTAAACATTTGATATAGATATCTAAAAGTACTGACTAAACAGTTGAAACAGCTAAAATTACTGACCAAACAATTGAAACAGCTAAAAGTACTGACTAAACAGTTGAAATAGTTAGCTAAAAGTACTGTCTAAACAGGTAAAATAGTTAGCTAAAAGCACTGTCTAAACAGGTGAAATAGTTAGCTAAAAGCACTGTCTAAACTGTTGTAATTGATTTTGTTTCCTGCAGATGTTGAGCAGCTGTTGGTGGTTAAAGAAGAGGTTCCCCCTGAGCAGCAGGAGTGTAGCTCCAGTGTGGACCAGCAGGAGCCAGAGCCCCCCCCACACATTAAAGAGGAACAGGAGGAACTGTGGAGCAGTCAGGAGGGAGAGCAGCTTCAAGGGCTGGAGGAGGCTGATATCACCAAGTTCCCATTCACTCCTGTCCCTGTGAAGAGTGAAGATGATGAAGAGGAAGCTCAGTCCTCACAGCTTCATCAAAGACAAACTCAACACATGGAAACAGAAGCTGATGGAGAGGACTGTGGAGGACCAGAACCAGCCAGTAACTCACTTTTAGCTGCTAAAAGTACCGTCTAAACAGTTGGCACAGTTAGCAAGAAGTACTGTCTAAACAGTTAAAATCGTTATCGTTAAGTACTTTCTAAACAGTTGAGGTATTTAGCTTAAAGTATTGTCTAAACATTTAAGTATTTAGCTAAATGTACTGATTAAACAGTGGAAATAGCAGCTAAAACTACTGACTAAACAGTTGAAATAGTATCTAAAAGTACTGACCCATTTGAAATAGTTAGCTAAAAGTGCTGTCTAAACAGTTTTAACAGTTAGCTAAAACTACAAGAAGGTGTCGACGGTAGATTGGCAGCTCTAACCTGCGTGATGCCTTCACATGCTCCAGTCCACAATAATAGCAGTTTAGTCTAAGATGAGATTATAGGTAATACATCCATGAAGATATGAGTGGGTACACGTGCAACCGGGGAGATGATAGAGCCTGGGAGCAGCGGCTAGCTAACGTGGCTAAACATGCTAACACGGTCAACAGTGCTAATACAGCTATCGGGATTACTCCCTAGTTAGCTAAAACTACTGACTAAATGTTGAAACAGTTAGCTAAAAGTATTGTCTTAACAGTTACCTGTATTTGATTTTGTTTCCTGCAGATGTTGAGCAGCAGTTGGTGGTTAAAGAAGAGGTTCCCCCTGAGCAGCAGGAGTGTAGCTCCAGTGTGGACCAGCAGGAGCCAGAGCCCCCCCCAAACATTAAAGAGGAACAGGAGGAACTGTGGAGCAGTCAGGAGGGAGAGCAGCTTCAAGGGCTGGAGGAGGCTGATATCACCAAGTTCCCATTCACTCCTGTCCCTGTGAAGAGTGAAGATGATGAAGAGGAAGCTCAGTCCTCACAGCTTCATCAGAGACAAACTCAACACATGAAAATAGAAGATGATGGACAGGACTGTGGAGGACCAGAACCAGCCAGGAACTCACATCCACGTCCACTTTTACAACCAGAGACTGAAGACCAGACTGGAGACTCTTCTGAACCTGAGACTGGTGACAGTGCTGATTGGAAGGAGACCAAAGAACCTCAGTCAGCTTTAAACTCTCTGAAACATGATTTGAGACATAAGAAACCATTCAGCTGCTCTGTGTGTGGGAAAATATTTGGTTTAAGGGGAAATCTGAAGACACACATGAGAAGTCACACAGGGGAGAAACCTTTCAGCTGCTCAGTTTGTGAAAAAGGATTTGGCCTCAAGTCAGTTCTTAAAAAACACATGTTAACTCATACAGGAGAGAAACGTTTCAGCTGCTCACATTGTGATAAAAGATTTGGCAACAAGTCACATCTGAAGAGACACATGATAACTCACACAGGAGAAAAGCCTTTCAGCTGCTCAGTCTGTAAAAAATCTTTTTCAGAGAATGGAAGTTTACAGAAACACATGAGAATCCACACAGGAGAGAAACCTTTCAGCTGTTCTGAGTGTGGTAAAGCTTTCACTGTTGGTGAATACCTGAAGACACACATGAGAACTCATACAGGAGAAAAACCTTTCAGCTGCTCAGTCTGTAAGAAATCTTTTTCACACAGTGGAGCTTTAAAGTCACACATGGCGGTCCACACAGGAGAAAAACCTTTTAGCTGCTCAGTTTGTAACATAGCATTTACACAGAGCGTATATTTAAAGTCACACATGAGAAGCCACACAGGAGAGAAACCTTTCAGATGCTCTGAGTGTGATAAACAATTTGGCCAGAAGGAACATCTGAAGAGACACATGATAACTCACACAGGAGAAAAACCTTTCAGCTGCTCAGTTTGTGATAAAAGATTTGGCAACGAGTATAATCTGAAGACACACATGAAAACTCACACAGGAGAGAAACCTTTCAGCTGCTCTGTTTGTGATAAAAGATTTGGCCTCAAGCCAACTCTTAAAAAACACATGTTAATTCATACACGGGAAAAACCTCAGCTCAGCCTTTAAGAAATATTTTAACTCTCTGAAACATGATTCAAGATGTAAGAAAACATTCAGCTGCTCTGAGTGTGGGAGCTCCAGTGTGGACCAGCAGGAGCCATAGTCCACACACACACACACACACACACACACACACACACACACACACACACACACACACACACACACATTAACGAGGACCTGTTGAGCAGTCAGGAAGGAGAGCAGTTTCAAGGGCTGGAGGAGGCTGATATCACCAAGTTCTCATTCACTCCTGTCCCTGTGAAGGTGATGAAGAGGACCAGAACCAGCCAGGAACTCACATCCACATCCAGTTTCACAACCAGAGAGTCTGATCCTGAGACTGATAACAGGGCTGATTGGAATTTGGATTTGATTTATTGTGGCTTTTTTGAAACTCATTGATAGGATTACACCAGCCCTGAATAACAGTGAATACATGGAAGGAATGCTTCTGTTTCTTAACCTCCAATGACGGGTTCTTTGTGATTGCTGTGCACATGATCATAAATTAATAACAATCAAATTGTATTACCTGCTGAAAATGCTGAACCAAAATCTTCTAGCAGGTTACAATTGACAAATCTGAGGATAATGAACTGGAGTTGAGAACAATAGCTCCATATTTCTATGAGTTTCTGTATTGTATATACATGTACATGTGTTCCCATATATATATATATATATATATATATATATATATATATATATATATATATGTATGTATGTATGTATGTATGTATGTATGTATGTATGTATGTATGTATATATATATATATATATATATATATATATATATATATATATATATATGTGTATGTATATATGTATGTGTATTATATATATAGATAGATATGTGTATATATATGTGTATATACATGTATATGTGTGTATATATATATATATGTGTGTGTGTATATATATGTGTATATACATGTATATGTATATATATGTGTGTATATATATATATGTGTGTGTGTGTATATATATGTATATATTTTTGTATATATATATGTGTATATATATATGTATGTATATATATATTATATATATACATACATACACGTATATACATATATATACATACACATATGTATGTGTATATATGTATGTGTATTATATATATAGATAGATATGTGTATATATATGTGTATATACATGTATATGTATATATATGTGTATATATATATGTATATATATGTGTGTGTGTATATATATGTATATATTTTTGTATATATATATGTATATATATATATGTATATATGTATGTATATATATATTATATATATACATACATACACGTATATACATATATATACATACACATATGTATGTATATGTGTATATATGTGTATATATATACACACATATATATATACATATACATACATTATATATATATATATATATATATATATAAATATATATATATATATATATATGTATATATATGTATATATAAATAATATATATATATAAATATATATAAAGGCCCCGACCACTGCCGTTTTAGCTCAGTTGACGTTTGTAGTACGTAGCTGCAGCTTCTCCGTGTTACCTGCACTGATTCGAGTCGGGGTTTTTCTATCGAAAGTACTCGCGTAGCATAGCGATCAAGACTAACGTAAAAATTGACCGGAATTCTCCTGTAAGTAAAGATTTATATAACAGGTAGCCCATGTTTTTAGAGGACATGGTCGGTCGTGGCTACCCATACCGTTGTTCACTGGGTGTGCCAATGCAACTTCCTAGCTAATGGATGCCTGAACACATCCCAGCTCTGGGAAGTGTAGTCATTACTTCCGCCGTCCGTCATGGCGTTCATAATTCGCGCGAGTGGAGCGTGACGTCACGTGCAAAGGATTAATACTGCTCAAAAGACGTTTAGGAGCTATTCATACTTCTAGCCATGGTTGTGCCTGTTAATTTGAGATGTAAAACTTGCAGATAGAGTGAAACATGAGCTCACAGTGAGTAATAACGTGATAGGAGCAAAAAAATAATAAACGCTCAAAAATGGCTTGGTTTAACTTTCCCCTCAGACAAACATCAGAATCAGATGAAATATTAGACAGTCTGTGATGGGGCGCATAGCCACCGTCACGGTAGCGATACGCTACCTATTTCATTTCAGAAAGACTGAGTGCAAAGGTTGTCTATATATGTTTGTCTAGCGTGTCAATATATTCTGTTTATTACCAAACTGTTATCATCTGTTAACCTAGCCATTCATCAAATCCCCCACAGTAATCCTGTAGCTTTCTTGTGCACATATTTAACATCTTATACTGCAGTGATTTATATGCTATAGCTGCAACCATCAATACATAATTCTCTTGTTGTTTTAAACCATGCCATTTACTTCACCAACATAACAGCTTATAATAAAAACGCAACACATATGTCTTTGTTAACTGCGTGTCTGTTTATTGAGCTTAAAAGGTAACCTAGTGTAATATATCATCTTTGTGTCTTACCGGCGTCTTCTGTCTTTATGTTTAAAGGAACATTTGTTGCGATTTTCGGGTTTAAATGACTTCCGAGGCAATAGGAATTGACCCGGAGTTTGAGTAATTAATTTATTAGCCATCAATATATATTGTGGTTTAGTCAAATGTTAGATTGCATCATATAAATAATATTCTATATAAATATAATATTTTATAATAATAAAAAGTGGTGGTGCTAATTTTGTTTGATTGCAAACCTCGATTATACTTTAAGGTTTGTGCCCCTTTTGCAGTCATCTTCAACAACTTTTCTGAGATACCCAATTCTCTCTGTGAAAATTTCATTAGCCTGTACTTCTGGAGAATTTTCAAAGACACAATTTTGGCTATCAGCTGCTGGTTTTTGGCAGAGGTTTCTTTCCTATATTTCTCCCTCAACTGAGAAATGATGGTGTTTTGAAAGGTTAGAGTCCTCCTTAGTTTCTTTGGTCCCTCTGCCATTTGTCTTGCTGCTTTACTCTGTGGTGAGTCATTATGACAGATTTTTTTCTGTAGTCTGGTGAACCTTTTCTTATATTTTTCGATTTTTCTCAAGGCATCACGCAGCTGTATTATCCACAGACAAATCTCTGAAAAGCTTTGATCTATCTCTCCTCACTTTCTTCCTACCCCTGGATGGAGATCTTCCCACTATGGGGGGATTGTCTGGGGGGTGTTTGGTGGCCAACACAGCGTTTGTGGTGGCTATACGTTGTCGGCGGTTTCACTGATTGATCTTCCACTGTTTTCTTTTTCTTTCCTTCTCCTTACTGGAGACCTCGAAGATTGATTTCACTATTCCTCTTTCTTTTTTCTTGCGATATCTTTCTCTGTCCTTTTCTAGTTTCTGTTGATATTTAACTGGATCGGCTTTTATTCTGTCCTCTGTATAAACAAATAAATATGGAGTGTACTGGAATTGTGATATATAAAGTTCTCAGTCCAAAAGCACAAATATGTCAGAAGAACATGCAAATAGCGCACAAAAATGGCATATATATATCATGTCCAAAGCTACGCCTGTAATTTCTAAGAGGTGGAAATGACATTTTAGCAGTTTTTCTGCAATATTAGCACACCCTCATGTCAGGCTTAGCTAGTTTTGGACTTAGCATGTTGTTTACTCGTAATAAACATAAATACATTATTTTCATATTTGTTGTACATAATTCAACCAAACTACAGCCAAGGTGGAAATGACGCTGAATAAAAATACTCTGTATAAAAGCTTGAGTTACCTTGATTTATTTTCTTTTGCTGAAGAGCACATGTGCCTGAAATTTCATCTTCAACTAACACTTTTTTTCACAATTATTTCCATGGTTACCAAGTAAATAAAATATTTAAGGTGGATTTTGTTGAGGGAGGTGGAAATGACAGAAAACCTGGGGACAGACTTATTTTATTCCAAAAATAGTTTAAAATTGTGATATGCATATGGAATTTCGATGGTATGATATTTTATTTGTCCTTATGACAAACATGTTAAAAAACATTTTTAAATCGATCCTTTAATATAATTTTTTAACATTCAAAGAGGGCCAGTCTGGGTTGGGGACAAGCATAAAACTGAAAAAATCTGCTAATAAACAGCCTTGCAAAAGCATTTTTCAAAGAAAACAGGGGCAAGATTTGGTGGTAACTAGGATGTTGGAGCATGAACTTCATAATGGCAATGTATTGTGCATTTGTTTGTTTATTTATTTACAAAAAAAGGCCAAGGACACAAAAGTGCCTGTAGTTGGAGAATCACCCATGTGACGCTGAGAGCCGCTGACCAAGCGGGAGTGAGAACGGGTTGAAGTAACACGTACGTCGCCAAAATCATTTCCTTGTTTCTGATGAAGTGTGTGACTCCAACATCTCACATTTACCAACTAAACGTACAGCGAAAGACCGTGCAAAACATTTCAGACCGTCCTGCCAACCTGTATACCTTTTAAAATCAATGTCACAATGTCACACACACACACACACACACACAAAAACAAAAACAAACACACACAGACACACACAACACAGACACACACAAACACAGACACACACAAACAAATGCAGGAAAAACCGGAGATGAGACGACAGGATGACCTAAATTGAGGACAGCTACGCTCGTTATTGTAAGAGCAATGATAAGTTACCGTATGAATGTGTGTCCCAGGCCAGGATAGGAAATTAACTAACAATGTAAAGATCAAGAAGCCACTGACAGACATGTTCAAATTTGATTCATTCAATAAATTGTTATTGTCTTAAATCCACCAGCCATTTTCATATTATACCAACATACAGCACCCTGAGCCTTTTTGGTTACTAGAAAACTCAGCCCAGAGTCATTTTATTCTCCCCAAAACAAGTTTTATTTTTATTTTTAAAGAACTATACAACAACAAAATTGCAACTTTTTTTGCAACTTTCACTGTCTCTTGCAACTTAATTGCAACAAACATACAAAAGACATCGCAACTTTTATCAAAATTCTTTACACTAGCTCCCACAAAATCAGGCATTCTGGGCCACAACAATCTCAAAAAAAGGCAGCGAAATCCTGGAGAGTTAGATTCTCACTCAGAGACTTTCATCTTCTGTTGGAAACATAAATGGTAACTTTTTTTTTTTTTTTTTTCAACCTGGAATGATGGGAACAACAATCTTTTAACATTTGGGTAAATAGAGTCAAGATAAAAATTTAAAAAAAAAAAAGACCATTTAAAGGAATTTAAAAGTTTTCTCAGAGCTGTGAAAATGTAATAACATATTTGTCTTTTTTTCAACCTTTTTTTTTTATCATTTATGTTGTTTTGCTAAAGAAACCAGGGTTCAAAATTAACTTTTTCGTCCACCAGCCAAATGGCTAGTGAGTGTTCAAATTTGACCAGCCATTTTAATAGATTACTATTGTTTTTTGGCTGGTGAGTGAAGCAAATCTACCAGCCACTTGCATATTTTACCAGCATTTGGCTAGTAGATGGTGCTAATTTTGAACCCTGAAAGAAACCTAAAACACTTCCGGACTTTTATTTTGAAGTTCAGTAACTAATCTGTCCCGGAAGCTGTAGTCTTCACTGCGGCTAACTTCACTCTTTGAACAAGATGGCGTCTAGCAGAAAGGTGTGTTAGCAGAGTGTCTTAGTTGTGTAGAGAAAGAGGTAAAATGTGTAAAGTCCAGATGCTGAGAGCGTTGGTGGAGCAGCGACTAACTGCGGCTGCTGAAGAGATATTTGGGCTGTTTGAAAGAACGATAGCAGAGTACGAGGAGGAACTTTGTCGTTCAAAAGAGGAGAACGAGCGACAACGGGAGCTACTGGACGCTGTTTACAACCCTCAGCTTCGGCTACACAGAGCAGGTTTGGTCATTAAACCTTCAGTTGATCTTTCTCTCCTTCCTGTCATCTCTTCTCTCAGCAACCATATGACGATAGGACGGATGTAAATAAGCATTTATTCATAAGATCTATTGTAATCTTCGCTCTCTAGCAGACCTTCGCCAAACCCACCAGACTCCATGTAAATAATCACTACTTTTATCATCGTAAAACACACTGCATTCAAAGTGGACAGAAACTAAATCAAACTATCAAAAGCCGTCTTGGTTCATCTTTCCACTGTTCCAACAATCACCACTCTGGTTTGGTTGAAAGTAATCCTTAATTCACACATTTACATGTGGAGATATGCTGGCTCTATACACGCTAAAAGTCCTGATTATTTACATGGAGTCTGGTGGGTTTGGTGATGGTGATTTCGGGGCTGTTTTCTAGATAAACAAAGGTTCTTACTGAATATAAAACGCTCAACTTCGGTTACACAGAGCAGGTTTGGTCCCTTTACTTCTTCCTCTCTCTCTGTTCTCTCTCTGTTTATACTGACATCTGCGCAGCAGAGCGGCTCTATTCTCAGCTTTACGGTAACTAAACGGTGTTTAAGAAATGCGTTAGGCAGGGTTCTCAAGTTTGATCAAAAGTTTGGAGTGAGATCACATGCGTTAGGAGAGGAGCCGCCCCCCTTATCCAATAAGCCCCCTTAACAGCAGTGCTCAATGTACACAGGATTGCAGATCTCGGTGTGTGTGTGTGTGTGTGTGTGTGTGTGTGTGTGTGTGTGTGTGTGTGTGTGTGTGTGTGTGTCTGTGTCTGTGTGTGTCTGTGTGTGTGTGTGTGTGTGTCTGTGTGTGTGTCTGTGTGTGTGTGTGTGTGTGTGTGTGTGTGTGTGTGTGTGTGTGTGTGTGTGTGTGTGTGTGTGTGTGTATGTGTACACAAGAGAACACATTTCATCTTATGAAACGTGTGTTGTGTTTGTTGCACATTTTGATGTCTTGATGACAGGGGTTGGGGGGGGGCTCCCACTTGAAGCACTGTAGCTCGATGGCAGCCATTTTCACCGTCATAATGGATGACAGCGTTCCATCCAGAGCCAACCTGTTCCTGGTTTTGGTTTTGTTCCCTTTCCCCGAAACAGAAGGGTTAGCTAACTCCGGTACAGGGCATGGATGTATGGGTACAGGGCATGGATGTATGGGTACAGGGCATGGATGTATGGGTACAGGGCGTGGATGTATGGGTACAGGGCGTGGATGTATGGGTACAGGGCGTGGGTGTATGGGTACAGGGCGTGGGTGTATGGGTACAGGGCGTGGATGTATGGGTACAGGGCACGGATGTATGGGTACAGGGCACGGATGTATGGGTACAGGGCACGGATGTATGGGTACAGGGCGTGGGTGTATGGGTACAGGGCGTGGGTGTATGGGTACAGGGCACGGATGTATGGGTACAGGGCGTGGATGTATGGGTACAGGGCGTGGATGTATGGGTACAGGGCACGGATGTATGGGTACAGGGCACGGATGTATGGGTACAGGGCACGGATGTATGGGTACAGGGCACGGATGTATGGGTACAGGGCACGGATGTATGGGTACAGGGCACGGATGTATGGGTACAGGGCACGGATGTATGGGTACAGGGCACGGATGTATGGGTACAGGGCACGGATGTATGGGTACAGGGCACGGATGTATGGGTACAGGGCACGGATGTATGGGTACAGGGCACGGATGTATGGGTACATGGCACGGATGTATGGGTACAGGGCATGGACGTATGGGTACAGGGCATGGATGTATGGGTACAGGGCATGGATGTATGGGTACAGGGCACGGATGTATGGGTACATGGCATGGATGTATGGGTACAGGGCATGGATGTATGGGTACAGGGCATGGATGTATGGGTACAGGGCATGGATGTATGGGTACAGGGCACGGATGTATGGGTACAGGGCACGGATGTATGGGTACAGGGCATGGATGTATGGGTACAGGGCATGGATGTATGGGTACAGGGCACGGATGTATGGGTACAGGGCGTGGATGTATGGGTACAGGGCGTGGATGTATGGGTACATGGCACGGATGTATGGGTACAGGGCATGGACGTATGGGTACAGGGCACGGATGTATGGGTACAGGGCCAGGCAGCAGGACAGAGAACACTACAGCTTTCACCAGCAACCTGACAGCTGCTGGTTAGTAAATACGCAGGAACACCAAAAGCGGGAGGAAGCGTGGGTTAATATGTGTATTGATGTATTAAGATACTGGGATGTCTACACAACTGTATTTCTAAAATTGTATGATGTTTTTGTTGAGTTATTATTACACAATACTTTTTCTGACCTTTTTGAATCTTACCCCCCGACAATTAACCCATATTACAAAAAAATACTAAAACTAATAAAAACTAAACTAAAACTAAGCATTATCAAAAAATAAACTAAACTAGCAAACTTGCTTTAAAAACTAATTAAAACTAAACTGAATTTGAAAACAAAAAGTCAAAACTGAATAAAAATAAAAACTAATGAAAAATGCAAAACTATAATAACCTTGTGGCACACTTAAAATCCTGTGCCGTGGCCGAATCTTTAAAGCACTCGTTAAACAATGGGCTGAACTGGTCTGCTACTGCAAATGGCACATTGTGTTGTACCATTGCAACAGCCACCTTTACCTCAGCTCTCCCCTCTGCAACAGAAAGGGTTATATTAAGCTAAAAAACAAGCATTCCATGCAACATAAGTGTTTTTATAATTCTTACTACAACCTACAATGAAGTCGCCACGCAGGCGCACTGCGTAGCCTACAATGTGCGTTTCTTGAAGTTGGAATCATGGTGGAAGGAGGAGATGACAGCACTCAGGACATTTATCAGCCCTCTAAGAGGACTAAATCTGAAGCATGGGCATATTTTGGTTATTATAAGAATGCCGAAGGACAGTTGATTGAAGATAGTTGTCCTTTCTGCAGAACGTACAGGAAAAAAGTTGCTGCCAAAGGCGGCAATACGTCAAATCAAATAAGCTGTTTACACGCCGAACCCTTGTTCCTTTGATTTTAAAATTTGCACTTGTGATAAGGGGTTGCCTATATGTTTGTAATATAATAAACACTTACACTTTTTGAAACTATTTCAGCTTGTGTAGGCCTGTCAGTGCTTTCTGGACATATTGAGCACACTTTTAAAAATACTGCGATAATAACGAAAACCATGGTAATTTTGGTCACTATAACCATGAGGTTAAATTTTCATACCGTTACAACCCTATGTTCCATGTACCTGGGTCTCTTGTTCTGTTATGCCACCAATAGAAGCTGGAGCATAAAACTTTGCACTCCCACTTGCTGCCTGTTCTTTGGCCTGATGTGCTTTGCTTTTTATCATGCCTGTTGACATCAGTCACACCTTGATGGGCACATGAATTCTCATGTGTCTGCAAAACAGAGCACCAGTAAGAGGAGCTGGTAGTGCCTTTGGTGGTAAATGGCCATTTGGTTGACGACTCATTTTTGAAAGTACACCTAGAAGTGGCTGCTCCACTTAAAGCTTTCCTCTTCCCTTTCCTGTCCACTGACTCTTCCACTGTCTCCTGAGTGCTCTCTTCTACTATCTCCTGTATGCTCTCTTCTACTGTCTCCTGTATGCTCTCTTCTACTGTCTCCTGAGTGCTCTCTTCTACTGTCTCCTGTATGCTCTCTTCTACTGTCTCCTGTATGCTCTCTTCTACTGTCTCCTGTGTGCTCTCTTCTACTGTCTCCTGAGTGCTCTCTTCTACTGTCTCCTGTCTCCTGTATGCTCTCTTCTACTGTCTCCTGTCTCCTGTATGCTCTCTTCTACTGTCTCCTGTATGCTCTCTTCTACTGTCTCCTGTATGCTCTCTTCTACTGTCTCCTGAGTGCTCTCTTCTACTGTCTCCTGAGTGCTCTCTTCTACTGTCTCCTGTATGCTCTCTTCTACTGTCTCCTGTATGCTCTCTTCTACTGTCTCCTGTATGTTCTCTTCTACTGTCTCCTGTATGTTCTCTTCTACTGTCTCCTGTATGCTCTCTTCTGTCTCCTGTATGCTCTCTTCTACTGTCTCCTGTGTGCTCTCTTCTACTGTCTCCTGTGTGCTCTCTTCTACTGTCTCCTGAGTGCTCTCTTCTACTGTCTCCTGAGTGCTCTCTTCTACTGTCTCCTGAGTGCTCTCTTCTACTGTCTCCTGTCTCCTGTATGCTCTCTTCTACTGTCTCCTGTCTCCTGTATGTTCTCTTCTACTGTCTCCTGTATGCTCTCTTCTACTGTCTCCTGAGTGCTCTCTTCTACTGTCTCCTGAGTGCTCTCTTCTACTGTCTCCTGTGTGCTCTCTTCTACTGTCTCCTGAGTGCTCTCTTCTACTGTCTCCTGAGTGCTCTCTTCTACTGTCTCCTGAGTGCTCTCTTCTACTGTCTCCTGTCTCCTGTATGCTCTCTTCTACTGTCTCCTGTCTCCTGTATGCTCTCTTCTACTGTCTCCTGTCTCCTGTATGTTCTCTTCTACTGTCTCCTGTATGCTCTCTTCTGTCTCCTGTATGCTCTCTTCTACTGTCTCCTGTATGCTCTCTTCTACTGTCTCCTGTATGTTCTCTTCTACTGTCTCCTGTATGTTCTCTTCTACTGTCTCCTGTATGCTCTCTTCTACTGTCTCCTGAGTGCTCTCTTCTACTGTCTCCTGTATGCTCTCTTCTACTGTCTCCTGTATGTTCTCTTCTACTGTCTCCTGAGTGCTCTCTTCTACTGTCTCCTGAGTGCTCTCTTCTACTGTCTCCTGAGTGCTCTCTTCTACTGTCTCCTGAGTGCTCTCTTCTACTGTCTCCTGAGTGCTCTCTTCTACTGTCTCCTGTATGCTCTCTTCTACTGTCTCCTGAGTGCTCTCTTCTACTGTCTCCTGTGTGCTCTCTTCTACTGTCTCCTGAGTGCTCTCTTCTACTGTCTCCTGTATGTTCTCTTCTACTGTCTCCTGTATGCTCTCTTCTGTCTCCTGTATGCTCTCTTCTACTGTCTCCTGTGTGCTCTCTTCTACTGTCTCCTGTGTGCTCTCTTCTACTGTCTCCTGAGTGCTCTCTTCTACTGTCTCCTGAGTGCTCTCTTCTACTGTCTCCTGTCTCCTGTATGCTCTCTTCTACTGTCTCCTGTATGTTCTCTTCTACTGTCTCCTGTATGTTCTCTTCTACTGTCTCCTGTATGCTCTCTTCTACTGTCTCCTGAGTGCTCTCTTCTACTGTCTCCTGAGTGCTCTCTTCTACTGTCTCCTGTATGCTCTCTTCTACTGTCTCCTGTATGTTCTCTTCTACTGTCTCCTGTATGTTCTCTTCTACTGTCTCCTGTATGCTCTCTTCTACTGTCTCCTGTATGTTCTCTTCTACTGTCTCCTGTATGCTCTCTTCTACTGTCTCCTGAGTGCTCTCTTCTACTGTCTCCTGTATGCTCTCTTCTACTGTCTCCTGTATGTTCTCTTCTACTGTCTCCTGAGTGCTCTCTTCTACTGTCTCCTGAGTGCTCTCTTCTACTGTCTCCTGAGTGCTCTCTTCTACTGTCTCCTGAGTGCTCTCTTCTACTGTCTCCTGAGTGCTCTCTTCTACTTTCTCCTGTGTGCTCTCTTCTACTGTCTCCTGAGTGCTCTCTTCTACTGTCTCCTGTATGTTCTCTTCTACTGTCTCCTGTATGCTCTCTTCTGTCTCCTGTATGCTCTCTTCTACTGTCTCCTGTATGCTCTCTTCTACTGTCTCCTGAGTGCTCTCTTCTACTGTCTCCTGAGTGCTCTCTTCTACTGTCTCCTGTATGCTCTCTTCTACTGTCTCCTGTATGCTCTCTTCTACTGTCTCCTGTATGTTCTCTTCTACTGTCTCCTGTATGTTCTCTTCTACTGTCTCCTGTATGCTCTCTTCTACTGTCTCCTGTATGCTCTCTTCTACTGTCTCCTGAGTGCTCTCTTCTACTGTCTCCTGTATGCTCTCTTCTACTGTCTCCTGTATGTTCTCTTCTACTGTCTCCTGTATGCTCTCTTCTACTGTCTCCTGAGTGCTCTCTTCTACTGTCTCCTGAGTGCTCTCTTCTACTGTCTCCTGTATGCTCTCTTCTACTGTCTCCTGTATGCTCTCTTCTACTGTCTCCTGTATGTTCTCTTCTACTGTCTCCTGTATGCTCTCTTCTACTGTCTCCTGAGTGCTCTCTTCTACTGTCTCCTGTATGCTCTCTTCTACTGTCTCCTGTATGTTCTCTTCTACTGTCTCCTGAGTGCTCTCTTCTACTGTCTCCTGAGTGCTCTCTTCTACTGTCTCCTGAGTGCTCTCTTCTACTGTCTCCTGAGTGCTCTCTTCTACTGTCTCCTGAGTGCTCTCTTCTACTGTCTCCTGAGTGCTCTCTTCTACTGTCTCCTGTATGCTCTCTTCTACTGTCTCCTGAGTGCTCTCTTCTACTGTCTCCTGAGTGCTCTCTTCTACTGTCTCCTGTGTGCTCTCTTCTACTGTCTCCTGAGTGCTCTCTTCTACTGTCTCCTGTATGTTCTCTTCTGCTGTCTCCTGTATGTTCTCTTCTACTGTCTCCTGTGTGCTCTCTTCTACTGTCTCCTGTATGCTCTCTTCTACTGTCTCCTGTGTGCTCTCTTCTACCGTCTCCTGAGTGCTCTCTTCTACTGTCTCCTGAGTGCTCTCTTCTACTGTCTCCTGAGTGCTCTCTTCTACTGTCTCCTGTATGCTCTCTTCTACTGTCTCCTGTATGCTCTCTTCTACTGTCTCCTGTATGCTCTCTTCTACTGTCTCCTGAGTGCTCTCTTCTACTGTCTCCTGAGTGCTCTCTTCCACTGTCTCCTGTATGCTCTCTTCTACTGTCTCCTGTATGCTCTCTTCTACTGTCTCCTGAGTGCTCTCTTCTACTGTCTCCTGTATGCTCTCTTCTACTGTCTCCTGAGTGCTCTCTTCTAATATCTCCTGAGTGCTCTCTTCTAATATCTCCTGAGTGCTCTCTTCTACTGTCTCCTGAGTGCTCTCTTCTAATATCTCCTGAGTGCTCTCTTCTACTGTCTCCTGAGTGCTCTCTTCTACTGTCTCCTGTATGCTCTCTTCTAATATCTCCTGAGTGCTCTCTTCTACTGTCTCCTGAGTGCTCTCTTCTACTGTCTCCTGTGTGCTCTCTTCTACTGTCTCCTGTATGTTCTCTTCTACTGTCTCCTGTATGCTCTCTTCTACTGTCTCCTGAGTGCTCTCTTCTACTGTCTCCTGTATGCTCTCTTCTACTGTCTCCTGTATGCTCTCTTCTACTGTCTCCTGAGTGCTCTCTTCTACTGTCTCCTGAGTGCTCTCTTCTACTATCTCCTGAGTGCTCTCTTCTACTGTCTCCTGAGTGCTCTCTTCTACTGTCTCCTGAGTGCTCTCTTCTACTGTCTCCTGTATGCTCTCTTCTACGGTCTCCTGAGTGCTCTCTTCTACTGTCTCCTGTGTGCTCTCTTCTACTGTCTCCTGAGTGCTCTCTTCTACTGTCTCCTGTATGTTCTCTTCTACTGTCTCCTGTATGCTCTCTTCTGTCTCCTGTATGTTCTCTTCTACTGTCTCCTGTATGCTCTCTTCTACTGTCTCCTGTATGTTCTCTTCTACTGTCTCCTGTATGCTCTCTTCTACTGTCTCCTGAGTGCTCTCTTCTACTGTCTCCTGTATGCTCTCTTCTACTGTCTCCTGTATGCTCTCTTCTACTGTCTCCTGTATGTTCTCTTCTACTGTCTCCTGTATGCTCTCTTCTACTATCTCCTGAGTGCTCTCTTCTACTGTCTCCTGAGTGCTCTCTTCTACTGTCTCCTGAGTGCTCTCTTCTACTGTCTCCTGTATGCTCTCTTCTACTGTCTCCTGAGTGCTCTCTTCTACTGTCTCCTGAGTGCTCTCTTCTACTGTCTCCTGTGTGCTCTCTTCTACTGTCTCCTGAGTGCTCTCTTCTACTGTCTCCTGTATGTTCTCTTCTACTGTCTCCTGTATGCTCTCTTCTACTGTCTCCTGAGTGCTCTCTTCTACTGTCTCCTGTGTGCTCTCTTCTACTGTCTCCTGTATGCTCTCTTCTACTGTCTCCTGTATGCTCTCTTCTACTGTCTCCTGTATGCTCTCTTCTACTGTCTCCTGAGTGCTCTCTTCTACTGTCTCCTGTATGTTCTCTTCTACTGTCTCCTGTGTGCTCTCTTCTACTGTCTCCTGTATGCTCTCTTCTACTGTCTCCTGTGTGCTCTCTTCTACTGTCTCCTGTATGCTCTCTTCTACTGTCTCCTGAGTGCTCTCTTCTACTGTCTCCTGAGTGCTCTCTTCTACTGTCTCCTGTGTGCTCTCTTCTACTGTCTCCTGTATGCTCTCTTCTACTGTCTCCTGTATGTTCTCTTCTACTGTCTCCTGTATGTTCTCTTCTACTGTCTCCTGTATGCTCTCTTCTACTGTCTCCTGTATGTTCTCTTCTACTGTCTCCTGTATGCTCTCTTCTACTGTCTCCTGTATGTTCTCTTCTACTGTCTCCTGTATGCTCTCTTCTACTGTCTCCTGTATGCTCTCTTCTACTGTCTCCTGTATGTTCTCTTCTACTGTCTCCTGTATGTTCTCTTCTACTGTCTCCTGTATGTTCTCTTCTACTGTCTCCTGTATGCTCTCTTCTGTCTCCTGTATGCTCTCTTCTACTGTCTCCTGTGTGCTCTCTTCTACTGTCTCCTGTGTGCTCTCTTCTACTGTCTCCTGAGTGCTCTCTTCTACTGTCTCCTGAGTGCTCTCTTCTACTGTCTCCTGTATGCTCTCTTCTACTGTCTCCTGTATGTTCTCTTCTACTGTCTCCTGTATGCTCTCTTCTGTCTCCTGTATGCTCTCTTCTACTGTCTCCTGTATGCTCTCTTCTACTGTCTCCTGTATGTTCTCTTCTACTGTCTCCTGTATGCTCTCTTCTGTCTCCTGTATGCTCTCTTCTACTGTCTCCTGTATGCTCTCTTCTACTGTCTCCTGTATGTTCTCTTCTACTGTCTCCTGTATGCTCTCTTCTGTCTCCTGTATGCTCTCTTCTACTGTCTCCTGTATGCTCTCTTCTACTGTCTCCTGTATGCTCTCTTCTACTGTCTCCTGAGTGCTCTCTTCTACTGTCTCCTGTATGCTCTCTTCTACTGTCTCCTGTATGTTCTCTTCTACTGTCTCCTGAGTGCTCTCTTCTACTGTCTCCTGAGTGCTCTCTTCTACTGTCTCCTGAGTGCTCTCTTCTACTGTCTCCTGAGTGCTCTCTTCTACTGTCTCCTGAGTGCTCTCTTCTACTGTCTCCTGTATGCTCTCTTCTACTGTCTCCTGAGTGCTCTCTTCTACTGTCTCCTGTGTGCTCTCTTCTACTGTCTCCTGAGTGCTCTCTTCTACTGTCTCCTGTATGTTCTCTTCTACTGTCTCCTGTATGCTCTCTTCTGTCTCCTGTGTGCTCTCTTCTACTGTCTCCTGTGTGCTCTCTTCTACTGTCTCCTGAGTGCTCTCTTCTACTGTCTCCTGAGTGCTCTCTTCTACTGTCTCCTGTATGCTCTCTTCTACTGTTTCCTGTATGTTCTCTTCTACTGTCTCCTGAGTGCTCTCTTCTACTGTCTCCTGTGTGCTCTCTTCTACTGTCTCCTGTATGCTCTCTTCTACTGTCTCCTGTATGCTCTCTTCTACTGTCTCCTGTATGCTCTCTTCTACTGTCTCCTGAGTGCTCTCTTCTACTGTCTCCTGTATGTTCTCTTCTACTGTCTCCTGTGTGCTCTCTTCTACTGTCTCCTGTATGCTCTCTTCTACTGTCTCCTGTGTGCTCTCTTCTACTGTCTCCTGTATGCTCTCTTCTACTGTCTCCTGAGTGCTCTCTTCTACTGTCTCCTGAGTGCTCTCTTCTACTGTCTCCTGTATGCTCTCTTCTACTGTCTCCTGTATGCTCTCTTCTACTGTCTCCTGTATGTTCTCTTCTACTGTCTCCTGTATGCTCTCTTCTACTGTCTCCTGTATGCTCTCTTCTACTGTCTCCTGTATGTTCTCTTCTACTGTCTCCTGTATGCTCTCTTCTACTGTCTCCTGTATGTTCTCTTCTACTGTCTCCTGTATGCTCTCTTCTACTGTCTCCTGTATGCTCTCTTCTACTGTCTCCTGAGTGCTCTCTTCTACTGTCTCCTGAGTGCTCTCTTCTACTGTCTCCTGTATGCTCTCTTCTACTGTCTCCTGTATGCTCTCTTCTACTGTCTCCTGTATGCTCTCTTCTACTGTCTCCTGAGTGCTCTCTTCTACTGTCTCCTGAGTGCTCTCTTCTACTGTCTCCTGAGTGCTCTCTTCTACTGTCTCCTGTATGTTCTCTTCTACTGTCTCCTGTATGCTCTCTTCTACTGTCTCCTGTATGCTCTCTTCTACTGTCTCCTGAGTGCTCTCTTCTACTGTCTCCTGAGTGCTCTCTTCTACTGTCTCCTGTATGCTCTCTTCTACTGTCTCCTGTATGCTCTCTTCTACTGTCTCCTGTATGCTCTCTTCTACTGTCTCCTGTATGCTCTCTTCTACTGTCTCCTGTATGCTCTCTTCTACTGTCTCCGGTATGTTCTCTTCTACTGTCTCCTGTATGCTCTCTTCTGTCTCCTGTATGCTCTCTTCTACTGTCTCCTGTGTGCTCTCTTCTACTGTCTCCTGTGTGCTCTCTTCTACTGTCTCCTGAGTGCTCTCTTCTACTGTCTCCTGTATGCTCTCTTCTACTGTCTCCTGTCTCCTGTATGCTCTCTTCTACTGTCTCCTGTCTCCTGTATGTTCTCTTCTACTGTCTCCTGTATGCTCTCTTCTACTGTCTCCTGTATGTTCTCTTCTACTGTCTCCTGTATGCTCTCTTCTACTGTCTCCTGTATGCTCTCTTCTACTGTCTCCTGTATGTTCTCTTCTACTGTCTCCTGTATGCTCTCTTCTACTGTCTCCTGTATGTTCTCTTCTACTGTCTCCTGTATGCTCTCTTCTGTCTCCTGTATGCTCTCTTCTACTGTCTCCTGTGTGCTCTCTTCTACTGTCTCCTGTGTGCTCTCTTCTACTGTCACCTGAGTGCTCTCTTCTACTGTCTCCTGAGTGCTCTCTTCTACTGTCTCCTGTCTCCTGTATGCTCTCTTCTACTGTCTCCTGTCTCCTGTATGCTCTCTTCTACTGTCTCCTGTCTCCTGTATGTTCTCTTCTACTGTCTCCTGTATGCTCTCTTCTGTCTCCTGTATGCTCTCTTCTACTGTCTCCTGTATGCTCTCTTCTACTGTCTCCTGTATGTTCTCTTCTACTGTCTCCTGTATGCTCTCTTCTACTGTCTCCTGTATGCTCTCTTCTACTGTCTCCTGAGTGCTCTCTTCTACTGTCTCCTGTATGCTCTCTTCTACTGTCTCCTGTATGCTCTCTTCTACTGTCTCCTGAGTGCTCTCTTCTACTGTCTCCTGTGTGCTCTCTTCTACTGTCACCTGAGTGCTCTCTTCTACTGTCTCCTGAGTGCTCTCTTCTACTGTCTCCTGTATGCTCTCTTCTACGTCTGTCTCCTGTATGCTCTCTTCTACTGTCTCCTGTCTCCTGTATGTTCTCTTCTACTGTCTCCTGTATGCTCTCTTCTGTCTCCTGTATGCTCTCTTCTACTGTCTCCTGTATGCTCTCTTCTACTGTCTCCTGTATGTTCTCTTCTACTGTCTCCTGTATGCTCTCTTCTGTCTCCTGTATGCTCTCTTCTACTGTCTCCTGTATGCTCTCTTCTACTGTCTCCTGTATGCTCTCTTCTACTGTCTCCTGAGTGCTCTCTTCTACTGTCTCCTGTATGCTCTCTTCTACTGTCTCCTGTATGTTCTCTTCTACTGTCTCCTGAGTGCTCTCTTCTACTGTCTCCTGAGTGCTCTCTTCTACTGTCTCCTGAGTGCTCTCTTCTACTGTCTCCTGAGTGCTCTCTTCTACTGTCTCCTGAGTGCTCTCTTCTACTGTCTCCTGTATGCTCTCTTCTACTGTCTCCTGAGTGCTCTCTTCTACTGTCTCCTGTGTGCTCTCTTCTACTGTCTCCTGAGTGCTCTCTTCTACTGTCTCCTGTATGCTCTCTTCTACTGTCTCCTGTGTGCTCTCTTCTACTGTCTCCTGTGTGCTCTCTTCTACTGTCTCCTGTGTGCTCTCTTCTACTGTCTCCTGAGTGCTCTCTTCTACTGTCTCCTGAGTGCTCTCTTCTACTGTCTCCTGTATGCTCTCTTCTACTGTCTCCTGTATGCTCTCTTCTACTGTCTCCTGAGTGCTCTCTTCTACTGTCTCCTGAGTGCTCTCTTCTACTGTCTCCTGTATGCTCTCTTCTACTGTCTCCTGAGTGCTCTCTTCTACTGTCTCCTGTTTGCTCTCTTCTACTGTCTCCTGTATGCTCTCTTCTACTGTCTCCTGTATGCTCTCTTCTACTGTCTCCTGAGTGCTCTCTTCTACTGTCTCCTGTGTGCTCTCTTCTACTGTCTCCTGTATGCTCTCTTCTACTGTCTCCTGAGTGCTCTCTTCTACTGTCTCCTGTGTGCTCTCTTCTACTGTCTCCTGAGTGCTCTCTTCTACTGTCTCCTGAGTGCTCTCTTCTACTGTCTCCTGTATGCTCTCTTCTACTGTCTCCTGAGTGCTCTCTTCTACTGTCTCCTGAGTGCTCTCTTCTACTGTCTCCTGTGTGCTCTCTTCTACTGTCTCCTGTAGTGCTCTCTTCTACTGTCTCCTGTATGCTCTCTTCTACTGTCTCCTGAGTGCTCTCTTCTACTGTCTCCTGAGTGCTCTCTTCTACTGTCTCCTGTATGCTCTCTTCTACTGTCTCCTGTATGCTCTCTTCTACTGTCTCCTGTATGCTCTCTTCTACTGTCTCCTGTATGTTCTCTTCTACTGTCTCCTGTATGCTCTCTTCTACTGTCTCCTGTATGCTCTCTTCTACTGTCTCCTGAGTGCTCTCTTCTACTGTCTCCTGAGTGCTCTCTTCTACTGTCTCCTGAGTGCTCTCTTCTACTGTCTCCTGTATGCTCTCTTCTACTGTCTCCTGAGTGCTCTCTTCTACTGTCTCCTGAGTGCTCTCTTCTACTGTCTCCTGTGTGCTCTCTTCTACTGTCTCCTGAGTGCTCTCTTCTACTGTCTCCTGTATGCTCTCTTCTACTGTCTCCTGTATGCTCTCTTCTACTGTCTCCTGTATGCTCTCTTCTACTGTCTCCTGTGTGCTCTCTTCTACTGTCTCCTGTGTGCTCTCTTCTACTGTCTCCTGAGTGCTCTCTTCTACTGTCTCCTGAGTGCTCTCTTCTACTGTCTCCTGTATGCTCTCTTCTACTGTCTCCTGTATGCTCTCTTCTACTGTCTCCTGAGTGCTCTCTTCTACTGTCTCCTGAGTGCTCTCTTCTACTGTCTCCTGTATGCTCTCTTCTACTGTCTCCTGAGTGCTCTCTTCTACTGTCTCCTGTATGCTCTCTTCTACTGTCTCCTGTATGCTCTCTTCTACTGTCTCCTGTATGCTCTCTTCTACTGTCTCCTGTATGCTCTCTTCTACTGTCTCCTGTGTGCTCTCTTCTACTGTCTCCTGTATGCTCTCTTCTACTGTCTCCTGTATGCTCTCTTCTACTGTCTCCTGAGTGCTCTCTTCTACTGTCTCCTGAGTGCTCTCTTCTACTGTCTCCTGAGTGCTCTCTTCTACTGTCTCCTGTATGCTCTCTTCTACTGTCTCCTGAGTGCT
The DNA here is from genome assembly GCF_008315115.2 of Sander lucioperca. Lineage (NCBI taxonomy): Eukaryota > Metazoa > Chordata > Actinopteri > Perciformes > Percidae > Sander > Sander lucioperca. The sequence continues at coordinate 23,653,844 of NC_050188.1, forward strand.
CTCTTCTACTGTCTCCTGAGTGCTCTCTTCTACTGTCTCCTGTATGCTCTCTTCTACTGTCTCCTGTATGCTCTCTTCTACTGTCTCCTGTATGCTCTCTTCTACTGTCTCCTGTATGCTCTCTTCTACTGTCTCCTGTATGCTCTCTTCTACTGTCTCCTGTATGCTCTCTTCTACTGTCTCCTGTATGCTCTCTTCTACTGTCTCCTGTATGCTCTCTTCTACTGTCTCCTGTGTGCTCTCTTCTACTGTCTCCTGAGTGCTCTCTTCTACTGTCTCCTGAGTGCTCTCTTCTACTGTCTCCTGTGTGCTCTCTTCTACTGTCTCCTGAGTGCTCTCTTCTACTGTCTCCTGTGTGCTCTCTTCTACTGTCTCCTGAGTGCTCTCTTCTACTGTCTCCTGAGTGCTCTCTTCTACTGTCTCCTGTATGCTCTCTTCTACTGTCTCCTGAGTGCTCTCTTCTACTGTCTCCTGAGTGCTCTCTTCTACTGTCTCCTGAGTGCTCTCTTCTACTGTCTCCTGAGTGCTCTCTTCTACTGTCTCCTGATGCTCTCTTCTACTGTCTCCTGAGTGCTCTCTTCTACTGTCTCCTGAGTGCTCTCTTCTACTGTCTCCTGAGTGCTCTCTTCTACTGTCTCCTGAGTGCTCTCTTCTACTGTCTCCTGTGTGCTCTCTTCTACTGTCTCCTGTATGCTCTCTTCTACTGTCTCCTGTATGCTCTCTTCTACTGTCTCCTGAGTGCTCTCTTCTACTGTCTCCTGTATGCTCTCTTCTACTGTCTCCTGTATGTTCTCTTCTACTGTCTCCTGAGTGCTCTCTTCTACTGTCTCCTGAGTGCTCTCTTCTACTGTCTCCTGAGTGCTCTCTTCTACTGTCTCCTGAGTGCTCTCTTCTACTGTCTCCTGAGTGCTCTCTTCTACTGTCTCCTGTATGCTCTCTTCTACTGTCTCCTGAGTGCTCTCTTCTACTGTCTCCTGAGTGCTCTCTTCTACTGTCTCCTGTGTGCTCTCTTCTACTGTCTCCTGAGTGCTCTCTTCTACTGTCTCCTGTATGCTCTCTTCTACTGTCTCCTGTATGCTCTCTTCTACTGTCTCCTGTATGCTCTCTTCTACTGTCTCCTGAGTGCTCTCTTCTACTGTCTCTGTGCTCTCTTCTACTGTCTCCTGAGTGCTCTCTTCTACTGTCTCCTGTGTGCTCTCTTCTACTGTCTCCTGAGTGCTCTCTTCTACTGTCTCCTGAGTGCTCTCTTCTACTGTCTCCTGTATGCTCTCTTCTACTGTCTCCTGTATGCTCTCTTCTACTGTCTCCTGAGTGCTCTCTTCTACTGTCTCCTGCGTGCTCTCTTCTACTGTCTCCTGAGTGCTCTCTTCTACTGTCTCTTGTGTGCTCTCTTCTACTGTCTCCTGAGTGCTCTCTTCTACTGTCTCCTGAGTGCTCTCTTCTACTGTCTCCTGAGTGCTCTCTTCTACTGTCTCCTGTATGCTCTCTTCTACTGTCTCCTGAGTGCTCTCTTCTACTGTCTCCTGAGTGCTCTCTTCTACTATCTCCTGAGTGCTCTCTTCTACTGTCTCCTGAGTGCTCTCTTCTACTGTCTCCTGAGTGCTCTCTTCTACTGTCTCCTGAGTGCTCTCTTCTACTGTCTCCTGAGTGCTCTCTTCTACTGTCTCCTGAGTGCTCTCTTCTACTGTCTCCTGTGTGCTCTCTTCTACTGTCTCCTGTATGCTCTCTTCTACTGTCTCCTGTATGCTCTCTTCTACTGTCTCCTGAGTGCTCTCTTCTACTGTCTCCTGTATGCTCTCTTCTACTGTCTCCTGTATGCTCTCTTCTACTGTCTCCTGAGTGCTCTCTTCTACTGTCTCCTGAGTGCTCTCTTCTACTGTCTCCTGAGTGCTCTCTTCTACTGTCTCCTGAGTGCTCTCTTCTACTGTCTCCTGTATGCTCTCTTCTACTGTCTCCTGAGTGCTCTCTTCTACTGTCTCCTGAGTGCTCTCTTCTACTGTCTCCTGAGTGCTCTCTTCTACTGTCTCCTGAGTGCTCTCTTCTACTGTCTCCTGAGTGCTCTCTTCTACTGTCTCCTGTATGCTCTCTTCTGTCTCCTGTATGTTCTCTTCTACTGTCTCCTGAGTGCTCTCTTCTACTGTCTCCTGAGTGCTCTCTTCTACTGTCTCCTGTATGCTCTCTTCTACTGTCTCCTGTATGCTCTCTTCTACTGTCTCCTGAGTGCTCTCTTCTACTGTCTCCTGAGTGCTCTCTTCTACTGTCTCCTGAGTGCTCTCTTCTACTGTCTCCTGAGTGCTCTCTTCTACTGTCTCCTGTGTGCTCTCTTCTACTGTCTCCTGAGTGCTCTCTTCTACTGTCTCCTGAGTGCTCTCTTCTACTGTCTCCTGAGTGCTCTCTTCTACTGTCTCCTGTATGCTCTCTTCTACTGTCTCCTGAGTGCTCTCTTCTAATATCTCCTGAGTGCTCTCTTCTACTGTCTCCTGAGTGCTCTCTTCTACTGTCTCCTGAGTGCTCTCTTCTACTGTCTCCTGAGTGCTCTCTTCTACTGTCTCCTGAGTGCTCTCTTCTACTGTCTCCTGAGTGCTCTCTTCTACTGTCTCCTGTGTGCTCTCTTCTACTGTCTCCTGTATGCTCTCTTCTACTGTCTCCTGTATGCTCTCTTCTACTGTCTCCTGAGTGCTCTCTTCTACTGTCTCCTGTATGCTCTCTTCTACTGTCTCCTGTATGTTCTCTTCTACTGTCTCCTGAGTGCTCTCTTCTACTGTCTCCTGAGTGCTCTCTTCTACTGTCTCCTGAGTGCTCTCTTCTACTGTCTCCTGAGTGCTCTCTTCTACTGTCTCCTGTATGCTCTCTTCTACTGTCTCCTGAGTGCTCTCTTCTACTGTCTCCTGAGTGCTCTCTTCTACTGTCTCCTGAGTGCTCTCTTCTACTGTCTCCTGAGTGCTCTCTTCTACTGTCTCCTGAGTGCTCTCTTCTACTGTCTCCTGTATGCTCTCTTCTACTGTCTCCTGTATGCTCTCTTCTACTGTCTCCTGAGTGCTCTCTTCTACTGTCTCCTGAGTGCTCTCTTCTACTGTCTCCTGTATGCTCTCTTCTACTGTCTCCTGTATGCTCTCTTCTACTGTCTCCTGAGTGCTCTCTTCTACTGTCTCCTGAGTGCTCTCTTCTACTGTCTCCTGAGTGCTCTCTTCTACTGTCTCCTGAGTGCTCTCTTCTACTGTCTCCTGTATGCTCTCTTCTACTGTCTCCTGAGTGCTCTCTTCTACTGTCTCCTGAGTGCTCTCTTCTACTGTCTCCTGTGTGCTCTCTTCTACTGTCTCCTGTGTGCTCTCTTCTACTGTCTCCTGTGTGCTCTCTTCTACTGTCTCCTGAGTGCTCTCTTCTACTGTCTCCTGAGTGCTCTCTTCCACTGTCTCCTGTATGCTCTCTTCTACTGTCTCCTGTGTGCTCTCTTCTACTGTCTCCTGAGTGCTCTCTTCTACTGTCTCCTGAGTGCTCTCTTCTACTGTCTCTTGTGTACTCTCTTCTACTGTCTCCTGAGTGCTCTCTTCTACTGTCTCCTGTGTGCTCTCTTCTACTGTCTCCTGAGTGCTCTCTTCTACTGTCTCCTGTGTGCTCTCTTCTACTGTCTCCTGTGTGCTCTCTTCTACTGTCTCCTGTGTGCTCTCTTCTACTGTCTCCTGTGTGCTCTCTTCTACTGTCTCCTGTATGCTCTCTTCTACTGTCTCCTGAGTGCTCTCTTCTAATATCTCCTGAGTGCTCTCTTCTACTGTCTCCTGAGTGCTCTCTTCTACTGTCTCCTGAGTGCTCTCTTCTACTGTCTCCTGAGTGCTCTCTTCTACTGTCTCCTGAGTGCTCTCTTCTACTGTCTCCTGAGTGCTCTCTTCTACTGTCTCCTGAGTGCTCTCTTCTACTGTCTCCTGAGTGCTCTCTTCTACTGTCTCCTGAGTGCTCTCTTCTACTGTCTCCTGTGTGCTCTCTTCTACTGTCTCCTGTGTGCTCTCTTCTACTGTCTCCTGTGTGCTCTCTTCTACTGTCTCCTGAGTGCTCTCTTCTACTGTCTCCTGAGTGCTCTCTTCTACTGTCTCCTGAGTGCTCTCTTCTACTGTCTCCTGTTTGCTCTCTTCTACTGTCTCCTGTGTGCTCTCTTCTACTGTCTCCTGAGTGCTCTCTTCTACTGTCTCCTGAGTGCTCTCTTCTACTGTCTCCTGAGTGCTCTCTTCTACTGTCTCCTGTATGCTCTCTTCTACTGTCTCCTGTATGCTCTCTTCTACTGTCTCCTGTATGCTCTCTTCTACTGTCTCCTGTATGCTCTCTTCTACTGTCTCCTGTATGCTCTCTTCTACTGTCTCCTGTATGCTCTCTTCTACTGTCTCCTGAGTGCTCTCTTCTACTGTCTCCTGTATGCTCTCTTCTACTGTCTCCTGTATGCTCTCTTCTACTGTCTCCTGTATGCTCTCTTCTACTGTCTCCTGAGTGCTCTCTTCTAATATCTCCTGTGTGCTCTCTTCTAATATCTCCTGAGTGCTCTCTTCTACTGTCTCCTGAGTGCTCTCTTCTAATATCTCCTGAGTGCTCTCTTCTACTGTCTCCTGAGTGCTCTCTTCTACTGTCTCCTGAGTGCTCTCTTCTAATGTCTCCTGAGTGCTCTCTTCTACTGTCTCCTGAGTGCTCTCTTCTAATATCTCCTGAGTGCTCTCTTCTACTGTCTCCTGAGTGCTCTCTTCTACTGTCTCCTGAGTGCTCTCTTCTAATATCTCCTGAGTGCTCTCTTCTACTGTCTCCTGAGTGCTCTCTTCTAATATCTCCTGAGTGCTCTCTTCTACTGTCTCCTGAGTGCTCTCTTCTAATATCTCCTGAGTGCTCTCTTCTACTGTCTCCTGAGTGCTCTCTTCTACTGTCTCCTGTGTGCTCTCTTCTACTGTCTCCTGTGTGCTCTCTTCTACTGTCTCCTGAGTGCTCTCTTCTACTGTCTCCTGTGTGCTCTCTTCTACTGTCTCCTGTGTGCTCTCTTCTACTGTCTCCTGAGTGCTCTCTTCTACTGTCTCCTGTTTGCTCTCTTCTACTGTCTCCTGAGTGCTCTCTTCTACTGTCTCCTGAGTGCTCTCTTCTACTGTCTCCTGAGTGCTCTCTTCTACTGTCTCCTGTGTGCTCTCTTCTACTGTCTCCTGTGTGCTCTCTTCTACTGTCTCCTGAGTGCTCTCTTCTACTGTCTCCTGAGTGCTCTCTTCTACTGTCTCCTGAGTGCTCTCTTCTACTGTCTCCTGAGTGCTCTCTTCTAATGTCTCCTGAGTGCTCTCTTCTACTGTCTCCTGAGTGCTCTCTTCTACTGTCTCCTGTGTGCTCTCTTCTACTGTCTCCTGAGTGCTCTCTTCTACTGTCTCCTGAGTGCTCTCTTCTACTGTCTCCTGTTTGCTCTCTTCTACTGTCTCCTGTGTGCTCTCTTCTACTGTCTCCTAGGTGCTCTCTTCTACTGTCTCCTGAGTGCTCTCTTCTACTGTCTCCTGTATGCTCTCTTCTACTGTCTCCTGAGTGCTCTCTTCTACTGTCTCCTGTGTGCTCTCTTCTACTGTCTCCTGAGTGCTCTCTTCTACTGTCTCCTGTTTGCTCTCTTCTACTGTCTCCTGTGTGCTCTCTTCTACTGTCTCCTAGGTGCTCTCTTCTACTGTCTCCTGAGTGCTCTCTTCTACTGTCTCCTGAGTGCTCTCTTCTACTGTCTCCTGTATGTACTCTTCTTACCTGACATCTTTGAAACAGACCCTAATAATAACCCTAATGATTAATGTTGCCCTATGTTTTGACAGTATATTACACATTATTGAAATAATATCCAGAGCAGTCTATCTTTCAGCCGCTAGGGGTCCCTCAATCAAAACAATGGATGGTAAACACAGACTTTTGATGATGTTGGGGAGTTGCGTGGAACTATGGGAGTTGTAGTTTTTATAGTTAAACACCATCGTCGATTAAAATATATCTGTTCATGAAAGAGTTTACCCATTCAAGTTTATTCACGTTACGTTTAGTAACATTTATTCATGTCATTCTAATAAAATAGCTGCAGTTTCACCAACATAATTACGTTTTTCTTGATTCAATTTGTATTGGTAGTTGACCAGTTAGCTAGAGAACCAGCAAGCTAACATTAGCCAGCAGCTAAACCACATTATCACAATATATTTCACATGTCAATGTCACCTTTATCACATTAAACAGTTGAAATAGTAGCTAAAAGTACTGACTAAACAGTTGCTCCTTCTTGAACTAATCCTGTATATATGTGTGTGTATATATATATATATATATATATATATATATATATATATATATATATATATATCATTTCTTTTTTTTTTCTTTTTTTTGTTAAATTCTGATTGTTCGTGTTTTATTTTGTGGTTTAAATTTTTTGTTTTGTCTTGCAACATTGTTGATTGTTTGAGTTAAATTAAATTAAATAGTTAGCTAAAAGTACTGACTAAACAGTTGAAATAGTTAGCAACAAGTACTGTCTAAACAGTTGTCTGTATTTGATTTTGTTTCCTGCAGATGTTGAGCAGCTGTTGGTGGTTAAAGAAGAGGTTCCCCCTGAGCAGCAGGAGTGTAGCTCCAGTGTGGACCAGCAGGAGCCAGAGCCCCCCCCACACATTAAAGAGGAACAGGAGGAACTGTGGAGCAGTCAGGAGGGAGAGCAGCTTCAAGGGCTGGAGGAGGCTGATATCACCAAGTTCCCATTCACTCCTGTCCCTGTGAAGAGTGAAGATGATGAAGAGGAAGCTCAGTCCTCACAGCTTCATCACAGACAAACTCAACACATGGAAACAGAAGCTGATGGAGAGGACTGTGGAGGACCAGAACCAGCCAGGAACTCACATCCACTTTTACAACCAGAGACTGAAGACCAGACTGGAGACTCTTCTGAACCTGAGAATGATGACAGTGCTGATTGGAAGGAGACCAGAGAACCTCAGTCAGCTTTAAACTCTCTGAAACATGATTCAACATGTAAGAAACCATTCAGCTGCTCTGAGTGTGGGAAAAGATTTGGCCGCAATTATTGTCTGAACAGACACATGATGACTCACACAGGAGAGAAACCTTTTAACTGCTCTGAGTGTAGGAAAATATTTGGCCACAAGGCAGATCTGAAGAGACACATTAGAATCCACACAGGAGAAAAACCTTTCAGCTGCTCAGTTTGTAATAAATCTTTTATACAGAGTGGAGATTTACAGAAACATATGAGAACTCACACAGGAGAAAAACTTTTCAGCTGCTCAGTTTGTAAGAAATCTTTTACACGGAGAGGAAGTTTACGGTCACACATGGCCATATTCCACACAGGAGAGAAAAGATTTAGCTGCAGTGTTTGTAACAGAAGATTTACCTGGCGTTCTGATGTCAAAACACATAAATGTGTTGGTCAGATGGAGACAGAAGCTGATGGAGAGGACAGTCAGTGTTTCCCACAGTATTAGATTCCATTTGTGGTGGTAGCTGACCTGGGGTGGGGGGGGTGCACGTGCGGAAACAGGTGCAGACTTCTTATATTAATTGCAAATATTTTTATACAAAATTCTGCAGGTAACAATTCAAATTATGGAAGGGGGCTTTTACATCTGACAACAAAGTCAGTTAATTAGATTAATATGAACAGGGCATAACCGTATCTTTTTCCCTAGGAGCACGTTTTGCTCCTCAGTTGAAAAATGTAGGAGTGACTTACATAAGGTAACTGCTATTACTGTGGTAGCTAATTTGTACAATAACACAATAGTGTTATGAATACAAAACATTATGAAGTGTAATATTTTCTATTTTGAAATATCGATAAATAAATTGTCCGTGACGATGAGTAACCGACCGCCCTACAGTTCGGCAGGCATGTGAACCGCAGATTGTTGCAAATGTAACCATCATAGTGTGAAATCAATTTTAGCTGCTGCTGTTCCGTGAACGGGGCTCAGCAGAGAGGGGGAGCGAGACGACGTCTTTGCAGCATATTCAGGGAGTCAGGTCAATGCCGCTAAAGCACTCACAACTTTGAGTGCCATGCGTAGGCTACTCCCAAATGGCTCGCATCAGGTGTTAAAATGAACATTACCAAAACACGGGGAAAAGTAATTTAGCGACATACAAGACTTTTTATTTTTACAAGTTATGAAACTGTCTCAATATTATACTGATAGACGGTAGCGCAGCCATAGCAGTTGGAACTCCGGCGGACGGAGGTCTCTCAGCGGTTTCTCGCTGCGCCGCTGGTCCCCAGAGCAGCATGGTCACCTGGAGAGATCGGTACAGTCTGACTCTGCAAACACTGGCTGCTGAAAATTATTTGGTGCTCGTAATATTCCTCTGGCGCTAAAACCTCTTTAAGGGGTGCCAAAACCTTCTCTACGCAGTATAAACTACGGGTGCAAGATACGTATATTCAATTCAATTTTATTTATAGTATCAAATCATAACGAGTTATCTCGAGACACTTTACAGATAGAGTAGGTCTAGACCAAACTCTGTAGTTTACGAAGCCCCAACTATTACAGTGGTTGCCTCAAGAGCAAGCATTAGCAGTAGCTATAGCGACAGTGGCGAGGAAAAACTCCCTTTTTTGTTAGGAAGAAACCTGGGACAGACCCAGACTCTTGGTAGGCGGTGTCTGACGGCACCAGTTGGGGGTGTGGTGAATGGTGGCAATAATAGTCATAGTGGAGATAGTGAAACAGTGATCACAATGGTAGTCGTAGTAGTTCATGTCTTAGTAGGATACAGCAGGGCGTTACGGGGTGTAGTGTGGCACAGCAGCCTGGGTGGACGCAGCAGGACGCAGTCGGACACTGCGGGGAATCGCAGAGCGTAGCAGGGTGTAGTAAGTCCATAGCGTCAGCTGCACCCAGGACCCCGGTGTAGGTGCCACCCAATTCCAAGGCGATGTTCTGGGTGAAGAAGAAGCAAAGGGACTCCCGGGAGAAAACTCCCCAGAGCTAATCGACTCAGTATCGTTATTGCAATATATCGAAAGTGTCGTAATAAGTATGCCGTATTTAGTTTGTTTTGTGGAGAACTGCGTCCCGTCCGTTGGCTGTGTGGCTTAGTTGTGTTTGATTTAAAGCTTGAAACGCTGTAATGATCATGTTTCATTGGCTGGTTACCGTGGTTACCGTGCCACATTTCAGCGCACGGGTCCACTACGTGACAAACCCTATGGAGCGTACCACGTGTGTGCATATTTCAACTGAGTGACAGTGTAAGTGAAGAAATAGATAGAGACAACAAAATGGAACAAATCAGAAAAGAGAAAGAAAAGTTGTGTCCTGTTCTCTTTATTTATATATTTATACTGTCCCCAGTAACTGTCCGTCCGAGACAGCTTAGTATACGTCAACAGTAGATGTCCTGTTCTTTATTCATGTTGGACCAGTCCAATATGACCGTCAGTTGAAATAAACCTTGTTGTAAGAAAACATTTTGATGCGTTTTCCCTTTTGTAATTTTACATATGTTTAAAATTATCGAAATTAATATCTATGCCACAATATTCATAATCGATATCGCAATATCACATTTTGTCAATATCATGCAACCCTAGTATAAACCCTGAATAAATACCGGTAATAACATAATAATAATAATAATAATAATAATAATAATAATAATAATAATAATAATAATAATACTAACCATTAAACTCTCTCTCGGATCGACTCTAGCCGTCTTCTCTACCAGGAAAAAGATCAATGTCGGTCGATGTCTTCTTCGGTGTGTTAATTAGCGGTTCGCAAACCAAGTTTAAGGCTCATACTGCCACCTACATTACTGTATTGGAGTGTGTAGAATAATCAATGGCATTAATTAATCTGCACTGAGGAGTAGGGTCTGTTGAGTTTGTGTGGGTGAGAGAGAGAGAGAGAGAATATACGGCAGTATGTGGCGGTCAACATTGATATCAGGTTCCCCCTGAGCAGCAGGAGTGTAGCTCCAGTGTGGACCAGCAGGAGCCAGAGCTCCCCCCACACATTAAAGAGGAACAGGAGGAACTGTGGAGCAGTCAGGAGGGAGAGCAGCTTCAAGGGCTGGAGGAGGCTGATATCACCAAGTTCCCATTCACTCCTGTCCCTGTGAAGAGTGAAGATGATGAAGAGGAAGCTCAGTCCTCACAGCTTCATCACAGACAAACTCAACACATGGAAACAGAAGCTGATGGAGAGGACTGTGGAGGACCAGAACCAGCCAGGAAGTCTCACATCCACTTTTACAACCAGAGACTGAAGACCAGACTGGAGACTCTTCTGATCCTGAGACTGATGACAGTGCTGATTGGAAGGAGACCAGAGAACCTCAGTCAGCTTTAAACTCTCTGAAACATGATTCAAGACGTAAGAAACCATTCAGCTGCTCTGAGTGTGGAAGAAGATTTAACAGGAGAGAAAAGATTCAGCTGCAGTATTTGTAGAATTGATTTGAATAGATTTGAAGAAAAACATTCATACTGATGTCAAAACACATAAATGTGTTGGTCAGGGTTAGGCCAAGTGACTAAGAGGGTAGATGGATTATTCTGGTTCTTAAAAGTGAATAATGTGATTCTGGTGTTAAGTAATATATATGGACATAATAACAATGCTTTTGCTAAAACATGTTTACCCAAATAGAAGTAGAGTTAAAAAGATGAAGGAGAAATACAAAGATGCTCATTTAATTATTGATGGTGACTTAAACGACGCAGCAGATGACCAAATGGATAGATTACCAGCAAGAATTTCCCCTAACTCAAAATTTAAACCTATATCACATTTGTGTGAACAACTTAATGTTACTGATGTCTGGTGTTATTTGCATCCTCATCAAAAAGTACAATCTCGAATTGATTTATGGTTATTATCCTGCTCTACTTTGCAATTTGTTTCTGCAACATTACACAGCTATGCCCCTTTTTCAGATCACAAAATGATAGTCGTCACTTTTTCTAATCCACAAGAACAAACCAAAAAATCTGACTGTTTCTGGAAATTTAACTGTAATCTATTGAATGATGAAGCCTTTTTGTAAATCGGTGGAAGCTACTGCATGTGACATTTTCAAATGCAATGATCTTAGTAATTTTCAAAAATTGGAATTTTTTTTATTTAAAATCAGAGAATTGGCTATTAAATTTAAACTTAGCACAAAAAGTAAGGGAATTTGTGTTTGGTAGATTATTTCTCTGTGGTAACAATGCTTTTTGGCAATAAATCTTATACCGTTGGAAACCCTGTTTAGTTCCCTTTCAAATGGTGCCCCATTTGTAAGGAACATGCATTTGTGGGATGAGCAGCAGCGCTGAGTATGTGGGTTGCGCCCATGAAAAATTTGCCAAATCTTCTCTGTCAATGCCAAACAGCTTATTCTGCCATTCACTTGTTTGGTGGATTGGATGATTGAAGTTTGAAGAAACAAGACATATTGGCAATTGAACAATTTATTAATTTCACAAACAGGAGCCTCATTAGCGTGGGGAAGAACCATACACAGCCACAACAGCCTGGCTCCTCCTCCTCATGCTGGTCACCAGCCTGGTCACACACTGCTGTGGGCTCCTGTTTGTGAAAATGGATAAATTGTTCAATTGCCAATATGTCTTGTTTCTTCAAACTTCAATCATCCAATCCACCAAACACCAAACCAGTCAATGGCAGAATAAGTGAGCTAGAGGCCGCCCCATGAATATCCTTTCTGATGTTTTGTAAGTATGATGCCGAATTGTTCAAACACTGTATAACATGTTTGTAAAAAATTGCAAATAACAACAAAGGGTTAGGCCAGTGACTAGGCATTTTCTTGATGCCATGGAAAGACAGGACTATACCCTGTACAGAAAACCCTGAGTGAGCTTTTATATTTTTGCAAAAGCATTGTTGGAGTGAGCCTGAGATCGGAGACTTTAACCTCCAACGACGGCTTCTTTGTGATAGCTGTGCACATGATAATAAATTAATAACATTAATCAAAATGTATTACCTGCTGAAAATGAGCTAAATGAACCAAAATCTTCTAGCAGGTTCCAATTGACAAATCTGAGGATAATGAACTGGAGTTGAGAACAATAGCTCCATATTTCTATGAGAATAGTTTCTGTTCTGCTTAGAGGAAGTCTAAAATAATCTTTAATGTAACTGGGATCCAGTTAATTCGGCTGCATGAAAGTAACTGAAAATAGAAAATGGATTTCCTGCAGAAAAGGCGTGTGAATGCTGAAAGCTGAAAAGCTAAACTGGATTGATGTCTGAAATGTAAAAGAAGGAGGTGAAGTAGTAAGAATACTTGAAAACAGTGGGAACATGGGTGGGTTAAACCTTCAGTTGATCTTTCTCTCCTTCCTGTCATCTCTTTT
>NC_050188.1:23668710-23686210 GCF_008315115.2 Sander lucioperca
TGTGTGTGTGTGTGTGTGTGTGTGTGTACACAAGAGAACACATTTCATCTTATGAAACGTGTGTTGTGTTTGTTGCACATTTTGATGCCTTGATGACGGGGGGTGGGGGGGGAGGGGGGGGTCACCGTCATAATGGATGTGGATCTATCTGAATATGTCTTCTTTGGCTATTTAGGGTTTTTCCTGACACACGTCACTTACACATTTTGTCCCTTACTGCGTCTTGTGTAGACTGTTTACATATTTATGATCATATGTAGGCTACATGTTATGTACTGGTGTCATTGTGAATACATATTTCTAAAATTGTATGATGTTTTTGTTGAGTTATTATTACACAATACTTTTTCTGACCTTTTTGAATCCCCGACAAAAAAAACCCATATTACAAAAAAAGACTAAAACTAATAATAACTAAACTAAACTAGCAAAACTAATTAAAACTAAACTGAATTTGAAAACAAAAAGTCAAAACTAAATAAAAATAAAAACTAATGAAAAATGCAAAACTATAATAACCTTGTGGCACACTTAAAATCCTGTGCCGTGGCCGAATCTTTAAAGCACTCGTTAAACAATGGGCTGAACTGGTCTGCTACTGCAAATGGCACATTGTGTTGTACCATTGCAACAGCCACCTTTACCTCAGCTCTCCCCTCTGCAACAGAAAGGGTTATATTAAGCTAAAAAACAAGCATTCCATGCAACATAAGTGTTTTTATAATTCTTACTACAACCTACAATGAAGTCGCCACGCAGGCGCACTGCGTAGCCTACAACGTCTACAGCGGCAGTACGTCAAATCAAATAAGCTGTTAACTGTTAGGAGGATCAGAACGGACTGAAAAGCTAGGCTCAAATAGGAACAGGTTTATTGAATACAAAAGGAAAAGGTAGTGGGGAGGTAGACGCCAGGGACAGGGGAAAAGGCCGATAGAATGGTGAGGGACTCGGGAACTGGGGGGTAGGATGGCGAAGGAACTCAAGGGGCCGAGAAGCCGAGGACTGGATGGCTGGAAGCGGTGGTGGAGGCAGGTTGAAGCAGGGTGCCGTAGGAGGGGGACCGAGTGGTGAAGCCAGCTGACTGGAGACGACAGACAGGTCTGAGATGGTAGCTGCTGACAAACACAGTACAAGGTAAGTAAACGTTTGTACAAAGACAGGGAAAACAACCCGTTCTCATTCCGAACTTTACTTATAGCGCTAAAGGGACGGCAATAGTCCCGACCAAGAGCGTTTACTTATAGCGCTAAAGGGACGTCAATAGTCCCGACCAAGACGTTTACTTATAACATAACATAACATAACATAGCTTTATTTGTATAGCGCCTTTCATACACAGAGTGCAGCTCAAAGTGCTTTTACATCCAAAACATTCAACACAACTCTCGCAGGAGCACATTTAAAGCACGCAAACAGTATATTTGCACTGTTGCACTGGTATTTTGCTTATTAGTTGACTGAATAATAATAATAATCATACATAACATAACATAGCAGGGACAGATACAGCATGACATGAAGGAGAGGGGAAAAAAAAGCAACTCTCAGACTATCCTCATAAAGATAAGAACAGTGTGGGAACAGGAAAACACACCTCAGCACGTAAACACACAAGCAGTACATTTGCACTGCTGAACATAACATAACATAACATAACCTCAATGTACAGTTGCACATTTAGCGGCGAAGGCGTGGGACTGGGGAGAGGGTAGGTTGGGGGAGTTTGGCCTGCTGAGAAACGCACAGCCCGGCAGGCCCACTAGTGTCCCAGTCCGCAGAATGTTATAGCGAAAACACAGCACGTTGCCGTGGTGACACCCTTGAACAGTCCAGAACCGATACGACAATCAGCAGGCAGTGGGGAAGACGGGGGAGGAACCAAGAGAGTCTCGCTTGCAGAGCCCCAACAGGGTGACTGTTTGTTCCAAGAGACGGCCTCGGCAAGGCCGTTCAGGATAAGGGAGCCGAAAGATTAAATTTGTTTTGTATACACGAATGGCTGCTCTAATTTAAACATTCATTCTATTGTCCAACTGTTCAACTGTTCAACTGGTCAATTTTTCTTTCCAAATCCATGACCTTCCTCATGATGGTATCCAAGCCGCGGGTCATTACCATGTTGTTTTCCATCACGCGATTAATAGTTCCAGTTTGCAAACTGATCGCTTTTTCGACAGCTTCAGTCAGGCCAGGCAGCTTCCTTGGGCTTTGGACAGCTACCAAAGTCTTTCCAATTCTTCAATAAACCAGAGCGAAGCATCCTCCAATCAGCAACATTCCAGTTATCAGGGTTCCAAATAGGTAGATATCCTCAACGTCCTCCACGGAGAGAGCAGAGAGACACAGGACACGCCATTTCTCCCAGCCGTCCATCGTATACCCCGCAGCAAACGTCCCGTCAGGACATGCTGGCTCACCCGAACCAGTGCTCCTCCTCGAGAATACAGTGTCAATTGCGTTGAGAGACCAGTTAATCAATTCCATGATTTTTAGGTATTTTAGGTATTTTGTAGAGCCTTGCAGGGAGAGTCTCTAAAAAGTTAACAACAGACAAGACAAGATAGCAAGCAGGGTAGGCCTGGGAGGGAGAGGGAGAAAAAGCGACCGCCTTCGCTGAGAGCTGGAAAAGAATATATTATATATATTATATATATTAGAATATATATTAGAATATATATATATATATATATATATATATATATATATATATATATATATATATATATATATATATATATTATAGCGCTAAAGGGACGGCAATAGTCCCCACCAAGAGTGTTAACTTATAGCACTAAAGGGACGGCAATAGTCCCGACCAAGAGCGTTTACTTATAGCGCTAAAGGGACGGCAGTAGTCCCGACCAAGTGCCACCTGACCAATCGTCAATATTTTACGAAATGAGTGTGAGAACGTGTTGGGGAAAACAAGGTTCTCAAGGAAAGCTTGCAGAGAATTTCATCAGGATGACAAGCAACGATCAAGCGAAGATGATCTGTTGAGCTGGAGTTGAAATACTAATCTTGATTGTAGATGACTGGCAGCTGTGCACGGCCGGGGAGGTGATGATGGGATGATAAACAGGAGCTAGCAGCAGATGACCGGATGGGAGGGGGAGAACACAGAGGAGGCACAGAGGAGGCAGGACCAACCGAGAAACTGACAGTGAAAAAAACAAATAGAAAATAGTAAACAAAACAGAAAACTCACAGTCAGCCGACCCCAACCATCACATCACACGCTGAACCCTTGTTCCTTTGATGTTAAAAGTTGCACTTGTGATAAGGTTTTGCCTATATTTTTGTAAACACTGTTATAGAGGGGCAACGATGAATCGATGAATCGATTAGTTGTCAACTATTAAATTAATCGCCAACTATTTTGATAATCGATTAATCGTTAGAGTAATTTTTTTATTAAAAAATTCCGGCTTGTTAAATGTGAATATCTTCTAGTTTCTTCTCTCCTCTGTGACAGTAAACTGAATATCTTTGAGTTTTGGACAAAACAAGACCTTTGAGGACGTCCTCTTAGTCTTTGGGAAACACTGATCCACATTTTTCACCATGTTTTGACATTTTTATAGATCAACAACTAATCGATTAATCGAGAAAATAATCGACAGATTAATTGACTATGAAAATAATCGTTAGTTGCAGCCCTACTCTGTTACACTTTTCGAAACTATTTCAGCTTGTGTAGGCCTATCAGTGCTTTCTGAACATATTGAACACACTTAACAATACCGCGATAATATCGAAAACCCTGATAATTTTGGTCACTATAACCGTGATCCCTAATCCAGAGCATTCTGCTTTAATAAATGTAGTCTTGAACGTACAATATGTAACTTTCTGCCGCTAGGGGTCTCTCAATTAAAACAATGGATGGTAAACACGGACTTTTGATGACGTTGGGAAGTCGCGTGGAACTATGGGAGTTGTAGTTTTTATTGTTAAACACCATCGCCGATTAAAATACATCTGTTCACGGAAGTTTACCCATTCAAGTTTATTCACGTTACGTTTAGTAACGTTTACTCATGTCATTCTAATAAAATAGCTGCAGTTTCCCCAACATAATTAAGTTTTTCTTGATTCAGTCTGTATTGGTAGTTGACCAGTTAGCTAGTGAACCAGCAAGCTAACATTAGTCAGCAGCTAAACCACATTATCACAATATATTTCACATGTCAATGTCACCTTTATCACAATAAACAGATGAAATAGTAGCCGAAAGTACTGACTAAACAGTTGAAATAGTTATCTTAAAGTTGAAATAGTTATCTTAAAGTACTGACTAAACAGATGAAATAGTAGCTAAAATTACAGACTACACAGTTGAAATAGTTAGGTAAAAGTACTGACTAAACAGTTGGGGTGTGCAAAAAAATCAATTCGTTTTCGAATCGCGATTCATGCTCTACCGATTCAAAATTGATTCATTGAATTCCAAAAATTGATTCATATTATTATTATTATTTTATTGTATGTTTACTGCAATCACATGATTGATTCTTTATTGATCCCCAAGGGGAAATTCAAGGTCACAGTAGCTTACAGACATCACACACTACATACACATACATCATAAACAGGATGTTAAAATAACAAATAACAAAAAAATCCACATGAATAATATGGACAATAAAAAATACTAAATAAACTTAATAAAAAAAATCCACATGAATGGACTAAGGGATGTATAAGATATATACATACATATGGGAAAATTATGTATGACTGAAAACTGAATCGTTTTTGAATCGAAAATCGATTTTGAATCAAATCATGAGCCTAAAAATCGAAATTGAATCGTGACATTTTCTGAATTGTGCACCCCTACTAAACAGTTGAAATTGTTAGCTCCAAGTATTGACTAAACAATTGTTTCTGTATTTGATTTTGTTTCCTGCAGATGTTGATCAGCTGTTGGTGGTTAAAGAAGAGGTTCCCCCTGAGCAGCAGGAGTGTAGCTCCAGTGTGGACCAGCAGGAGCCTGAGTCCCCCCCAAACATTAAAGAGGAACAGGAGGAACTGTGGAGCAGTCAGGAGGGAGAGCAGCTTCAAGGGCTGGAGGAGGCTGATATCACCAAGTTCCCATTCACTCCTGTCCCTGTGAAGAGTGAAGATGATGAAGAGGAAGCTCAGTCCTCACAGCTTCATCAGAGACAAACTCAACACATGGAAACAGAAGCTGATGGAGAGGACTGTGGAGGACCAGAACCAGCCAGGAACTCACATCCACATCCATTTTTAGAACCAGAGAGTGAAGACCAGAATGGAGACTCTTCTGATCCTGAGATTGATGACAGTGCTGATTGGAAGGAGACCAGAGAACCTCAGTCAGCTTTAAACTCTCTGAAACATGATTCAAGACGTAAGAAACCATTCAGCTGCTCTGAGTGTGGGAAAAGATTTGGCCGCAAGTATTGTCTGAACAGACACATGATGACTCACACAGGAGAGAAACCTTTTAACTGCTCTGAGTGTAGGAAAATATTTGGCCACAAGGCAGATCTGAAGAGACACATTAGAATCCACACAGGAGAAAAACCTTTCAGCTGCTCAGTTTGTAATAAATCTTTTATACAGAAAGGAGATTTACAGAAACACATGAGAACTCACACAGGAGAAAAACCTTTCAGCTGCTCAGTTTGTAAGAAATCTTTTATACAGAAAGGAGATTTACAGAAACACATGAAAACTCACACAGGAGAAAAACTTTTCAGCTGCTTAGTTTGTAAGAAATCTTTTACACAGAGTCGAAATTTACGGTCACACATGGTAGTCCACACAGGAGAGAAAAGATTCAGCTGCAGTGTTTGTGACAACAGATTTACCTGGCGTTCTGATGTCAAAAGACATAAATGTGTTGGTCAGATGGAGGCGGAAGCTGATGTAGAGGACAGTCAGTGTTTCCCACCGAATTAGATTCCATTTATGGTGGTAGCTGACCCGGGGTGGGGGGCGGAAAGAGGTGCAGACTTCTTATATTAATTGTACTGCAAATATTTTTATACAAAATTCTGCAGGTAACAATTAAATTTTTTTAATTTAATGGTATAATGCAGTAAGGCACGTGTCAAATTCAAGGCCCGCGGGCCAAATCCGGCCCCTCGCAGATATTCATCCGGCCCGCATATCAATTTAGGTTCACAATAAATTTTGGCCCGTCTAGTTTTTGTAGCTTTTTCAATGTTTTTGTTGCTTTTTTCGAATTTTTTTGTTGATTTTTTTCTTTGATGGCTAACTGTACGTCCACACCGCCGCCAAATTGAGCTGCAAAGAAGCTCTGGCCGCCCGGTCAAGGACGCTGGTCAGAAAGTCCGGGGAAGCTGTTTGAGGCTTTGGCCGCTCTGACGTAGCAGCATTCTATGTTCATCATGGAAAAAGATCAAGCAGCCACTGCACGGCCAATACACTGACACTAGAAACCTTTTATAAATGACATATATAATGACAGAATGTGGATTGGTTGTTGGTCGCAGCGGTGTCTGTTAGCAGTTAGCTCGCTCGTTAGCCGCTGAACCGCAGCAGCGTGCAGGCAGAGCGAGCAGCCGCCAGCTGTTGATCCGTGCAGGACTTCACCGTGAGCGGACTGTTTGATTGATTGATTTTATTTGACCACTTAAATATAAAAATATGAAACCGTACATGTGTCATACATTAAAAAAACATAAATAGTCAGGGATGACACAATAAAGCCCAAAGACTTATTTCCATTGTGGTCTCTATAAGGGCAGGGGGGGGGGACAAGAGGCAGCAAATCACACATCAGTCATTCATTATACATTAAACAAACTCATCCACATTATACAGAAAAATTAACAATAAAAATAGACTATGATATGATAATGACTACGATTGGCACCTAAGCCATACTTTCAACCTCTGTTTAAAACTGCCTTTGCTTCTGACTGTCTTGAGTGTACCAGGTAACCGGTTCCAAAGGGTAGCTCCAGTATAAAGAAAAGACTGTTTGCCCAGATTAGTGTTAAATCTGGGGGGTACAAAATCAGTTGGGCTACCCCGAGTGGAGTACCTGTGAACTTTGTTTACTCTCTTAAAATAGAGACCATGTGACCGGCAGGTAACGTTAACTGGTCCCTATACGCAAATATCATAAATGATAGGGAACCCAGCAACGGCCATGATGAGCTTCTCCTCCTTTTTCTCTGAACTAATGTTTTGTAGGAACCAAAGTTTACATCGTATGTTTCTCTGGAATCAGCCAGCGTGAAGGACGTCTATATTCTGATTGGTTGCCGCTGAACCGCGTCATAGCTCATTACCATAAAGTTGACCTACTTTCAACTTTCTGATTGACGCTCTGGTTGCTCAAAACGCTCAAAATCTATCTATAGAAGAACAAGTCAGCGGCGGTGTGGACGTACAGTCAGTTACTTTTTTGGGGCTTTATGTTGACCAAACTGTAAGTGAGAAGGCTATATGAGACATGCAAAAATCTAGTAAAAGATCCATGACTTTTTCGATGAAATGAAAGCATAGGAATAAACTAAAGATGTCCGGCCCTTGATGTGATTCTTAGTTTCCAGTGTGGCCCTTAGTGAAATTGAGTTTGACACCTCTGCAGTAAGGGAAGAGGGCTTTCGCTTCTGACAACAAAGTCCAGTTCATTTGATTAATATGAACAGTGTTGTGATTGTGTATGTTTCTGTTTTCCAGTTTTATTTTGGCAGTCCGGTTTTCTGTCTTGTCTTGTTTTACTTCCTTTCTCTTAGTTTTCCCGCCCTTGTGATTGTCTACAGCAGGGGTCACCAACCTTTTAGAAACTGAGAGCTACTTCATGGGTACGGAGTCATACGAAGGGCTACCAGTTTGATACACTCTTCTGAAATAACTAATCTGCTCAGTTTGCCTTTAGTTATATATGATTATTAATGATTAATGATAGTCCTCTATGTGAAGACACTGATCACGTTAATGATTTCTCATTATCAATATTACCAGCAATGACTTAACAAGGTGGGAAACAGATAATATCAATATTCAATTTTCATTTTTAGAACAGGCCTGAGGGCTCCTCATGTGGTCCTTGGGGGCTACTTGGTGCCCGCGGGCACCGTGTTGGTGACCCCTGGTCTGAAGTGTTCCACCTGTTCCCCAGCCCTGGTGTCACCTGTCCCGTGTTGGGAAAAGATTTGGCCGCAAGTCAAATCTGAAGCAACACATGATAATTCATACAGGAGAGAAACCTTTCAGCTGCTCAGTTTGTGATAAAATATTTGGCTTCAAGTCAAATCTTAAAAACACTTGTTAACTCATACATGGGAAAAACCTCAGCTCAGTCTGTAAGAAATCTTTTACACAGAAAGAAAATTTATAGAAACACATAAGAACTCATATGGGAGACAAAAGATATGGCTGCCCAGTGTGAGTGTTAAAAGATTTATTCAGAAGACACAACTGACACGCCACATGGTAGTTCACACAGGAGAGAGAAAATACACTTTCAGTGTTTGTGATAAAAGATTTGCCCATAGTACTCATGTCATAAAACATGAATGTGTCAAGTGTCAGTCGTCAGCGCTTCATCAGAGTCCAACTGAGGAGAACAGAGAGGCAGAGCCTCCAGCCAGCCAATCATGACTTTGCATAAACATACACGCCACTTTCTAAAGCCATGTGGCGTGTTATCTGTACGCATTTTGAGCTATCCGTGTGTAGGAATTAGCGTCGTGGGACACGATCCCCGGTCTCCTGGGTGAAAGTCCTGTGTTTGACCCATCCTCCCCCCCGACCAACCTCCCTACACGGATTTTGGACCTTTCATACTACTCGCTACGGCGTAAATTGACACAATGGCAAGGTAATGTAAGTCAATGGAGGCCAAACAGCGTTGATAAACACGCTACAAAGTGAGTATGCGTCTTGATAACACGCCAATAATGGCACACAAATTGGCGTGTTCCCCCCTGAGCAGCAGGAGTGTAGCTCCAGTGTGGACCAGCAGGAGCCAACCCCCCCCCCCCAAAACATTAAAGAGGAACAGGAGGAACTGTGGAGCAGTCAGGAGGGAGAGCAGCTTCAAGGGCTGGAGGAGGCTGATATCACCAAGTTCCCATTCACTCCTGTCCCTGTGAAGAGTGAAGATGATGAAGAGGAAGCTCAGTCCTCACAGCTTCATCAGAGACAAACTCAACACATGGAAACAGAAGCTGATGGAGAGGACTGTGGAGGACCAGAACCAGCCAGGAACTCACATCCACTTTTACAACCAGAGACTGAAGACCAGACTGGAGACTCTTCTGATCCTGAGACTGATGACAGTGCTGATTGGAATTTGGATTTGATTTATTGTGGCTTTTTTAACTTATTGATAGGATTACATCAGCCATGAATAACAGTGAATACGTTGTTTTAATAATATAAAATAATGTTTTAATAATTTTACTCTTGCTGACATTGATATTGTGCTTTCTTTGACTCTTACATAGTGTTTATTTTGTAAATACAAACCATTAAACACAGAGGGCATTGTAAATATTTCACTACATACTTATTTCAGGCATCAAAGTGTACACTTTTAACGGCTAAATACTACAGTATGTCTAAGATGGGGTTTATTTATTTAATTGATATGACAAACAAAATATTTAATTATTGTTAACAGATTAATAGGTTAAACAGATATTTTGTTCTATCTATATAGTTATCTCTCTGTCTATCTTTTACGTAGTCATTAAAAAGGCTGATTAATGTTAACATGAATAACTGTTTATAGTATGACTGTCTTTTTAATTAGTACTATATAATATGGATAATATTTAGCTACAGTCGTGTTTCAGGCAATTAATGTGTATATTTTCAATAAAATAATACAGTATATGTCTAAGATGGGATTTATTTGCTATGACAAACAGCGTATAGAATTATTGTTAATAGATTAATATGTGAATAATATGTTTTGATTTATCTATTGAAGTTTTTGTAGGTGCTGGTGCCGGTTCGGGCCTGGCCCCAGTGGCCTGAGTGGATTTGGGACCAATTCAAGTTGTCACAGACTGCACCTTTAACCTTTGTGTTCGTTGATGGTTGACCTGAAAATAACTCAAGGGAGTCCTCTAGTTGAAGTCAATCATCTTTAGTGACAACATTGCAAGTGATTACAGCATATGCATATTAGAGTTTAGATTCTCTGCCCGAGCCTGATATTTTACGCCGCTCTGATTGGGCCCTTGATCAAGCATTTGTGTTTTTTTAATCCTGACTTTATTAGTCTAATTCGGTGGGGAGAAAGCTCTGCCTCTCCAGCTCCTCCTGTAGTTCTGGGTGGATGTCCTGACCTGACCTGAGTGGGAGGTAAACTGGGCTACACCGTGTCCCCCCCCTCTGCAGCACTGTTGTCGGCCGGTGTGTCAGCATGCAGACCGTGGTGAAGGACGGTATTAATTAGGTGATGAGACCGTGGTGAAGGACGGTATTAATTAGGTGATGAGACCGTGGTGAAGGACAGTATTAATCAGGTGATGAGACCGTGGTGAAGGACGGTATTAATTAGGTGATGAGACCGTGGTGAAGGACAGTATTAATCAGGTGATGAGACCGTGGTGAAGGACAGTATTAATTAGGTGATGGAGACCGTGGTGAAGGACAGTATTAATTAGGTGATGAGACCGTGGTGAAGGACAGTATTAATTAGGTGATGAGACCGTGGTGAAGGACAGTATTAATTAGGTGATGAGACCAGAAAGTGTCCTATATGGTTCCAGGTCTTTGATTGTGTTGCAGTCTTGATCTGTTCCCCTCACTATTCAGCTGAGGGAGCTATGGGTCGAGGTTTTATTTTTACGTTTCTTCATTCGGATCCGTTCCGTTCTGAATAAACTAACAGCAGTTTACATGCTTCATCTTTGTTGCATTACCGGTATTCATTAAGATAATTCTGAACAGATTTCTGTAGTTCAAACAACTCTGAATTGTAGTTGAGAATGTCAGTTATAATTAGGGATGTCCCAATTAGGTTTTTTTGCCCTCGAGTCCGAGTCATTTGATTTTGAGTATCTACCGATACCGAGTCCCGATCCGATACTTCTATAAAATATAAAAAAAAGAATAAAGAAGAGCGAAAAAACAGATCCAGGATGTTCCTTATTTTTTATTTAATTCACCTTATTTTAACATCCAACAACTCTGTTAACAAACAGAGCACTTCTGTTACATATCTCACAGTTTGCTATGGCAATGTTGTTGTCATCACCTTTATAATCCCTCCAGACTGCAGACATACTCGCGCTTTCTGCTTCAAGCTGCTTCCGTGTTCTACTTTGCCGACATTTAACCAATAGCGTCTCTGCAACAAAGTGATGTCATGCTGCACGCGTTGCTGTTTCTGTGTGGAGTCAAAAGGGTCTAACTCTGGGCCACCGCATAACTATAGATGTGTTAAAAAATAATGAGAATATATATACATATATATCCCAGTCCTGATCGGGAGGTAACGTCCGATTCCGATCGAGTCTGAAACCACGTGATCGGGCCCGATTTCCGATTACGTGATCGGATCTGGACATCCCTAGTCATAACGGCCCACGTATTAAAAAATTGTTGGGTTTAAATCGGGCTCGGGCTCATAATTGCAGTTAATGTGTCGGGCCGGCTCGGACGCAACGTGCACAGGCTCGGGTTGGGTCGGGCTGGATCTTTTGGGCCCGATCTAAGCTCTAATGCATATGGGTCAAACTTCCTTCAAGACAGTCCTCTCTTGCCCTAATCCAACATGTCTCTTCAGAGTCTGTCCTAACATTACGGTGACTTTTTATCCTCTTCAGATCCTCCTTGGACATAATCCAGATCGTAAAAGGAAGGTCGCGCTAAACCATGAATCCACCTTTTGTTCTGCACGTCTTTCTCGGCCAGAGATGTTTTGCTGCTAGTACATTTTATAGGTGCACTCTGTTCTTCCAAATGTTTGCACTATGTTTGCAAATGCTTATATTAACGGCACTCTGCTCCAGACATCTTTGCACGTCTCATGTTTACAGGCCGGGGAAGAGGGGAGTACAAGGTCATCCACGCCTCAAAGCTTTTACTTCTTACAGAATATACTCTACAACAGTGGTTCCCAACCTGGGGTCCGGGGACCCCTCAGGGGGGCGGCAAAGATCACAGGGGGGGGGCGCAAGTCTTTATCTGGTTTGAGGTTGAGGTGAAAAAAAATATTTGCACATGTTAAACAAATTATGATAATACACTAGAATATATAATATATATAAATATAAAATTGTAGGCAGGCTACTTAGTAGGCCAAACCTCCGGGGACCTCTTAACCTGGGACCTCTTAACCTGGGACCTCTTAACCTGGGACCTCTTAACCTGGGACCTCTTAACCTGGGACCCTGCTGTCATCAGGTCAGCTGCTAGCTGCTAGCTACTAGCTACTAGCTGCTATCATCCCGCCACGGCATCACTATTTTATGAATGAAACATGGTGGAGAAACGTAAAAGTGCTGATAACTCCTCTGTATCAAAATCTATCTCGAGAGTTACCTCAGCTTCGTTTTTTTTGGGGGGGGGCTCAGCTTTTCTTAGACATGAGTGGGGGGGGCGACAAGGAAAAAAGGTTGGGAACCACTGATCTACAACTACGAAATACATTTTACACACTTCACTAAGTAACAGCAGAGATAGTAGGGCTGCACGATATGGACAAAATGTGATATTGCGATATCGATATTAATTTCATATGTAAAATTACAAAAGTTACGGAAAAACACATCAAAATAGATTCATAACAAATTAAACAAGTTTTTTTACAACACAGGTTTATTTCAACTGACATATTGGACTGGTCCAACATGAATAAATAAATATATAAATATGGACCATGTCTACAGGACAGGACATGTTCTACTGGTTGGACAGTATAAATATATAAATAAAGAGAACAGGACACAACTTTTCTTTCTCTTCTCTGATTCGTTCCGTTTTGTTGTCTCTATCTATTTCTTCACTCACACTCTCACTCTGTTGAAATATGCACACACTGGGGATGGGCGATACCACACTTTTAGGATTCGATACGATACCGATACTTTTTCTTGCATTTTCATCGATATCGATACCGTTAATTTCTTATTGGCAATTTTTGTCAGTAAAAATATTATTACATTTAAGACAAATCACAAGACAAATACAGACCATTTATACAAAATGTATTATGGTCAATACATAATAAAATTAAAATTAAAATAAATAACTGTAATAACACTAATAATATGAATGAAATAAATTAAATATGAACAAAAACATACACATTTTCAGGCCCTTGGCTGTGTCGCTGTCGGCTGTGTCGCACGTTGACGCTCATTCGCTGTCTCCTGTCACGTGACATGGGCCAGCTCAATACGCCGCCAGGTACAGGGGTGTCCCGGCACATAGTCATTTAAGTAAGTAATCTAAAACAGCTGAAAGTGATGCATACACCCCCAATTATTATTTTTTAGTTTATATCGATATTTTTTTAAGGAAATCAATGCCAAATGAGTAGCGTGAGTATATCGATCTATCGATACCACAGGATCGATATGCCCATCCCTAGCACACACGTGGTACGCTCCATAGGGTTAGTCACGTAGTCAGTCCTTCCAGAAAAATGCAGAGTTTTTTTGTGATTGTTTTGGGCTAAAATCCTTGATTATGCGGCACGTTTTCTTAAAAGATGTGATGGAATATGCGGGGTATTTATGCAATTTTATGAGATTAAATTGCGGGAACTTTTTACAACTGCGGTTCCATCGTGGCTTCATCGCGGGGTTTGCAGCTTTTCGATGATGTTCACGTCGCGTAATTACATCACTTCATAACGTTCCCATGGCAACAGAAAACGGCTGCTCTTGTGTGATGTAAACGCAACATTTTTCAACCTCCTGCTAAGATATATGGGACTTTTTTGCAACGAAAATGCGTGGATTATGAAATCATGCAAGCCCCGCATATTTTGCGCGGAAATCGACAATTTATGCAGTGAAAGTGCGGCGTATTTGAAAAAATGCGTCCCCCGCATAAATATGCAGACTTTGGCTGATTATGCATTGAATTATCCAATCGCATAATCACATTTTTCTGGAGGGACTGCGTAGTGGACCCGTGTGCTGACGTGCACTAACGTGCAAGTGTCACGGTAACTGGCCAATGAAACATGATCATTACAGCGTTTCAAGCCGGCTCTACGTCGAATACAACTAAGCCACACAGCCAACGGACGGGACGCAGCACTGCACAAAATAAACTAAATATTGCATACTTATTTTCCATATATTGCGATAACGATATTGAGTCGATATATCTTGCACCCCTAATAGATAGATAGTGTAGGATATATTTTCATTAGTTGTGGGCCTTAAGTCATGAACTGACCTTGTTCTCTCTGCTCTTCTAGCCATGAGAATATTTATTATATTATTATATTTATATTTCACTTGTTAATTATTTCCCGGGTAGTGCTTGATCCTGTACTCCCCTAAAATGTCTTATCAGTCAAAGACCAGATGGCTTCCTCTCAGCCCAGAGGAGCAGAGAGTGCAAGGTCAGTTCATGATTTAAGGCCCACAACTAATATGAAAATATATCCTACACTATCTATCTATGCTGTTACTAAGTCATTATTAATGCTTGATGTTGAATGTGCTTGAATTGATGTTAAAATAAATAACTGTTTATACAACAGTATGACTATACTTTAAAGCTACGTTGTGTAAGAATTTCTCCCATCTAGCGGAGAAACTGTAATGACAACCAACTGTCCGAGTGACTGGAGGTTTAACTGCAAATCAAATCTGCCCTCGAAGGGAAATAAAGGTCTGAAATGTTTATCTGATCACAGTTTATAGTGTGTGTGTGTGTGTGTGTGTATGTGTGTGTGTCTGTGTGTGTGTCTGTGTGTTTGTGTGTGTGTCTGTGTGTGTGCGTCTGTGTGTGTGTCTGTGTGTTTGTGTGTGTGTCTGTGTGTGTGCGTCTGTGTGTGTGTCTGTGTGCGTCTGTGTGTGTGTGTGTGTGTGTGTGTGTGTGTGTGTGTGTGTGTGTGTGTGTGTGTGTGTGTGTGTGTCTGTGTGTGTATGTGTGTGTGTGTATGTGTGTGTGTCTGTGTGTGTGTCTGTGTGTTTGTGTGTGTGTCTGTGTGTGTGCGTCTGTGTGTGTGTCTGTGTGCGTCTGTGTGTATGTCTGTGTGTGTGTGTGTGTGTGTGTGTGTGTGTGTGTGTGTGTGTGTGTGTGTATGTGTGTGTGTGTGTATGTGTGTGTGTCTGTGTGTGTGTCTGTGTGTTTGTGTGTGTGTCTGTGTGTGTGCGTCTGTGTGTGTGTCTGTGTGCGTCTGTGTGTGTGTGTGTGTGTGTGTGTGTGTGTGTGTGTGTGTGTGTGTGTGTGTGTGTGTGTGTGTGTGTGTGTGTGTGTGTGTGTGTGTGTGTGTGTGTGTGTGTGTGTGTGTGTGTGTGTGAGATTAGACTCACATCTATAAACTTTATTATTCTGCCAGATTGTCTAGGTAGTTTTGCTTCTCTGAGATCTGAAACCTGGACTCTGGATCCTGGACTCTGGACTCTGGACTCTGGACTCTGGACTCTGGACTCTGGATCCTGGACTCTGGAATCTGGACTTTGGATCCTGGACAGAGTCCAGTCCAGAGTCCAGAGGATCCAGAGGATCCAGAGTCCAGAGTCCAGAGTCCAGATTCCAGGATCCAGAGTCCAGAGTCCAGGATCCTGGACTCTGGACTCTGGACTCTGGACTCTGGATCCTGGACTCTGGACTCTGGATCCTGGACTCTGGAATCTGGACTTTGGATCCTGGACTCTGGATCCTGGAATCTGGAATCTGGACTCTGGACTCTGGACTCTGGACCCTGGATCCTGGACTCTGGACTCTGGACTCTGGATCCTGGACTCTGGATCCTGGACTCTGGACTCTGGACTCTGGACTCTGGATCCTGGAATCTGGAATCTGGACTCTGGACTCTGGACTCTGGATCCTGGACTCTGGACTCTGGACTCTGGACTCTGGATCCTGGACTCTGGAATCTGGACTTTGGATCCTGGACTCTGGACTCTGGACTCTGGACTCTGGACTCTGGATCCTGGAATCTGGAATCTGGACTCTGGACTCTGCACGCTGGACTCTGGACTCTGGACTCTGGACTCTGGACTCTGGACTCTTGACTCTGGACTCTGGACTCTGGACTCTGGACTCTGGATCCTGGACTCTGGACTCTGGACTCTGGATCCTGGATCCTGGACTCTGGATCCTGGATCCTGGATCCTGGACTCTGGACTCTGGACTCTGGACTCTGGACTCTGGACTCTGGATCCTGGACTCTGGACTCTGGATCCTGGACTCTGGACTCTGGACTCTGGACTCTGGATCCTGGACTCTGGACCTGCGTCCCCTGATTGATCCTCTTTCTGTCTGCACAGTAAGTTGATTTCTCGTTACCTCTCCAGTTTCTCCCTGAAGTCTTGATGTTTCCTCTCACATACCTGCTAATGTGAAGGCTGAATATAATAATATAATATATATATATATATATATATATATATATATCTGACCAGGTTGTGTTGTAGTTGAGCCGTTTGTCCAGCAGAGGGCGACACACGATGGTTTTATTTCTAACTGTGATGTAATATATTTAGAAAAACTTCAACTATGAAGGAATATTTAAACATTAAACATGTAAATATCTGTCAAACAAACAATATAAATATATATACCATATCATTATTTCTATATATATATATATATATATATATATATATATATATATATCATTATTTATATATATATTATATATGCCATATATATATAATTGTATGCCATATATAATATATATATAAATAATTATATATATGGCATATCCACCTACGTCAGATATATAAGCAACCCGTTATATTAATAATTAATTATTGATCCCACAACGCAGTCATCAAGCACGCATCAATAAAGGCTGTCTGTCTGTCTGTCTCTCTGTCTGTCTGTCTGCCGGCCTGCATGTCTGTCTCTCTGTCTGCGTGTCTGTCTCTCTGTCTGGCTGTCTACCTGTTAGGTGATGTTTATATATATATATATATATATATATATATATATATATATATATATATATATATATATATATATATATAATATATATATATATATATATATATATATATATATATGTATTATTGTATTATATGTTGATATGTTTCAGGTGTGTAACGTGTGAAGGAAGAAACAGGAGATCCTGAGTCAGTCGGGGTTTCACACCCAGCAACGCAGGGGCCAACGGGGGCCAACGGGAGCCAACGGGAGCCAACGGGGGCAACGGGAGCCAACGGGAGCCAACGGGGGCCAGCAGGGGCCAACGGGAGCCAACGGGGGCCAACACTGGCCAACAGGGGCCAACGGGAGCCAATGGGAGCCAACAGGGGCCAACGGGAGCCAATGGGGGCCAACAGGGGCCAACGGGGGCCAACGGGAGCCAACGGGGGCCAACGGGGGCCAACAGGAG
>NC_050188.1:23703710-23706210 GCF_008315115.2 Sander lucioperca
GGGATGGTTTAGACATTATGGGATGGTTCAGACATTATGGGATGGTTTAGACATTATGGGATGGTTCAGACATTATGGGATGGTTTTTAGACATTATGGGATGGTTTAGACATTATGGGATGGTTTAGATATTATGGGATGGTTTAGACATTATGGGATGGTTCAGACATTATGGGATGGTTCAGACATTATGGCTGATTATCTAAATCCTTACGGAGAAAGGGACTGTTGACCGGAAGTTTTGATTCCCTACTCCGCGTTCTGGAAGCAGGAAGTGTGACATAGGCCTATTGTGTTGTAGGTCTTAAAAATGAGATCAACATGCAACTGATATTGCAGCCAATCAGCTTTCATGGTTATTGAGAGTCTCTTTCGGATTCTACTGCTTCTTATGCAAGAAAGCAGTTAAACTGGGCAACGTTCCCAGTTTAACTGCTTTCTTGCATAAGAAGCGGGCCAATCAGTTGCAGAGTAGGGAGGGACCTTAATTCGCCGTCCTACCAAATGGAAATTCATATCAGCTTGGTACTTCGAGTCCTGTGTTGTTTTTCCAACAGGGCGAACCCTCAAGGCGTATCGACCCCGATGAGTCCGACGGGAACGCCGGGCTCTAGCCGCCGAGGACGCCAGCTGCCCATCATCCCGCCCAAAGGAACTCCAGATAAAAGTACGTCTTGTTAGTTTCCTGTCAGGTGACGCATTCAGATTTTAGAACGTAAGAGACGTCTCCTGTTTCAACAGCCAATAGTGAAGTCATCTTGTAAAGTCAGCTACAATAAAATGATCCATATTACACTTTATTTCTATGTTACAAACTGTTAACTGGACAAAATGGCAGATAGACGGAGGTTCAACGTGCACCCGCGAGCACGTACGGTGGAGCGAGCTAGAGTGACTGAAGAGATGTAACTGTAGCAAGCATCTCACTATCACTAACGCTATCCACATTCATATTTAGTTGCAACGAATGAGATATCCAGCTACAAAAAGCCTAAAAGCTGCCAGTTCACACCAATGCGACGAGATGGTGTATCATCTCCATAGCAACAACTCTTTGTACTTCCGTTCTGCTGGGTCTAAGTAAAGACTAAGGAAGCTCTAAGTAAAGACTAAGGAAGGTCTAAGGAAGGTCTAAGTAAAGACTAAGGAAGGTCTAAGGAAAGACTAAGGAAGGTCTAAGTAAAGACTAAGGAAAGACTAAGGAAGGTCTAAGTAAAGAATAAGGAAGGTCTAAGTAAAGAATAAGGAAGGTCTAAGGAAAGACTAAGGAAGGTCTAAGTAAAGACTAAGGAAAGACTAAGGAAGGTCTAAGTAAAGACCAAGGAAGGTCTAAGTAAAGAATAAGGAAGGTCTAAGTAAAGACTAAGGAAGGTCTAAGTAAAGACTAAGGAAGGTCTAAGGAAGGTCTAAGTAAAGACTACGGAAGGTCTAAGGAAGGACTAAGTAAAGACTAAGGAAGGTCTAAGTAAAGACTAAGGAAGGTCTAAGTAAAGACCAAGGAAGGTCTAAGGAAGGTCTAAGTAAAGACTAAGGAAGGTCTAAGGAAAGTCTAAGTAAAGACTAAGGAAGGTCTAAGGAAAGACTAAGGAAGGTCTAAGTAAAGACCAAGGAAGGTCTAAGTAAAGACCAAGGCAGGTCTAAGGAAGGTCTAAGTAAAGACTAAGGAAGGTCTAAGGAAGGTCTAAGTAAAGACTAAGGAAGGTCTAAGGTAAGACTAAGGAAGGTCTAAGTAAAGACCAAGGCAGGTCTAAGGAAGGTCTAAGTAAAGACCAAGGCAGGTCTAAGGAAGGTCTAAGTAAAGACTAAGGAAGGTCTAAGGAAGGTCTAAGTAAAGACTACGGAAGGTCTAAGGAAGGTCTACGTAAAGACTAAGGAAGGTCTAAGTAAAGACTAAGAAAGGTCTAAGGAAGGTCTAAGTAAAGACTAAGGAAGGTCTAAGGAAAGACTGAGGTTTTTCCATTACATGGTACCTGCTCAACTCGCCTCGACTCTACTCGCCTCGACTCGACACACTGTGCGTCCGTTTTCCATTGCAGATTTCAGGACCGCCTCAGCGTGGCTGGTCGTTATGCCGTATCGCTGCACACATCAGCACACAAGTATAAACATCAGGCCACTTGAGTTTGTTTTACAGTTCTGTGGAGGCTCCATGCAGAGCTTTCTCCGTAGCCTGTGTAGCCTATGTAAAAGTGGCCTGATGTTTATACTTGTGCGCTGGTGTGTGCATGGAGCCAGCATGTGTGTGTGTAGTTAGGCTACGGAGAAAGCTCTGCCGGAGCCTCCGCAGAACTGTAAACAAGCGGTGCCGCAGTAAACTACTGTGACCTAACGCGACACACACCCAGAACGTCGAAGATGTGTGATGCCAGAAGACACATTTAGTTTCAAATTAAGCTGGAGGCAGCAAAAAAAAACAGCTGGCTAAACTGTTTAAAAATAGTGGGTTTGTTCAGGACACCCCCGTCTGTCGCTTTCACGTCACATATTCGGCTCGCCTCAG
>NC_050188.1:23728710-23743710 GCF_008315115.2 Sander lucioperca
GTTAGCTGTTAGTTGCTAGCTGTTAGCTGTTAGCTGTTAGCTGCTAGGTGTTGGTGAGTAGGAGGCTTGGCAGTGGCGATCTGTGTGGTAGTTCCCTTGCTTCGGATTTCTCCCCGCCTTCGTCGTAGGTAAACACCGGCCAGAGTTCTCCTTAAATATACCTAAACATATTATTATTATTATTATTATTATTATTGCAGGTGTGCGGGAAGGGCTTCATGCAGGAAGTGGACCTGAAGAGACACATCCTGATCCACACCGGCGAGAAGCCGTATGCCTGCCGGCTCTGCGGAAAACGCTTCCAGGCCAAACGCTCGCTTAACGGACACCTCAAAGTCCACGCGGACGCCAGCGGCGAGGCGGGAACACCGGCCAGCGGCGAGGCGGGAGATTGGGTCAGCGGCGAGGCGGCCAGCGGCGAGGCGGGAGCAGCGGGGGATCAGAGCGGCGAGCTGCAGAGGACGGACGCCTTCTACTCGGGATTCATCCAGCTGTAAACGCTGCCAGAGACCAATGACTCACAGACTGGCCCTTCAAAATAAGAGTCTCTGTTTCCACTCAGAGAGAAAATCACTTCCTGGAAAATAAAATGTTCAACAACTCTGCTCTCCTTTTGTGTGTGTGTGTGTGTGTGTGTGTGTGTGTGTGTGTGTGTGTGTGTGTGTGTGTGTGTGTGTGTGTCTCTCTCTCTCTCTCAGTGAATATGTGTGTGTGTGTGTGTGTGTTTTTAACTTTCATAAACTGATGGGTAATCTTTAAAAATGTCAAACTTATTCAGAAAACATTAAACTTCTTCAACATATTTGAAATCATTTCTCTGAGACATGAACACATGAACACACACAGAGTCAGCTGATTGTGTAGTCCTCCACTCCAGCAGGGGGCAGACTCCCCCCCCCTCTCAGGGTGACCTCCGTGACCCGGATGAGCCCGGTTTGTTGTCCTCCCTGCTGGTTGTAAGCCTGAAGAAGCAGAAGACGCCCCCCCTCCCACGGCTTGTTTTCCTCCGCGCCGCCGCGGCCGCGTATCGTAAACCTACCTTTATGTCCCGGATGTCACCGCCGCGGGGCCGCGCGCTCCAGGCCCTGACGGCGTCGGTGTCGGAGCTGCTGTCCCGGGTCTGTGACGAGGTTTTGGGGCAGCTGGAGGACGCGTGCCGCTGCTCCGCTCCCGGAGGTCGCCGCGGTCTGCCGCTGCTGCGGCGCCGGCTGCGCGCACTTCTGGCGGCCGCAGCGGCACGGATCAACGGGCTGCTGCAGCGCGAGCTGGAGGAGAACCGGCGGCGGAACCGGCTGTTGGAGACGGTGCTGAGCCCGGTGGTCCGACTGACCCGGACAGGTGCGTTCATACCGCCGCGTGAGATACACTGAGAGACGCGTTAACACACTGTGACGCTCCAGATTGTATCGCAATGATTTATTCCTGCACGTGAAATAGGCTACTACCAGTAGGGGAGAGCCGGGACGATTGAAACATTCCAGTTTTCTCTGAGTGCAGTGATGACAGACAGGCTTCCTTAGGTCAACACATAGAGCATGTTAACCTCCTATCAGCCAAATATCTTCCTGTTATTTCCTTTTTTCACGGAGTTACAGCAGGCCATAAACCAGTTTTGATGGTCCAAAGTCAACTTCATTAGCGGTTACATTTCTTCGATTATTAATGAGTGTTTTTCATTTAAAGGTTCGACTACGTGCTTATTCAGTAGACCATTTAGTGTTCTCCACAATCCCAGACTTTCATATTGCGTGCTTGTTTACATGGAAAGTAAAACAAGTTATAATGGTATATGTCTATGTCGGGATGGTGGAAACAGCTGTTGTGAGACATGGAAAAGCAGTTTTAGAAAGATCAAAATATATTTGGACCCCACCAGGTAGGGGGGTAGAGTTTTCCCATGTTATCCTATGGAGACTGACGGGCTGGGGGGCGTTAAGGTCCCATGTTATCCTATGGAGACTGACGGGCTGGGGGTCGTTAAGGTCCCATGTTATCCTATGGAGACTGACGGGCTGGGGGTCGTTAAGGGCCCTTATTTGGATGTGCAGTGACCTAACCCACGTAAAAACCTAGTGAAATGACATTTTCCACAATAGAAACATGATATAAATGGGAAAACTGTTCTAGCTATACAAATGGGCCAAAGTTTACCCCCCCACAGATGAGATGATATCTAAATTCTTCCTAAATTACACAGAGCCCAGTTCACATCAGCCTCTGATATGTAAGATACAACGTCCTATTCAGTTCATATGTCTATTTATTATTATTTATTTATAGAGTGTGTAGTTGTTGTTGTGTATACTGCAGCGACTGAAGGTGTCTGCTGGGTTGTGTACATTAGGAGGAGGTTGTTGTGCGATAGGGCTACAGTATATTTGTGTTTTATTTTCTATCTATAAAGTAGGTTTTTGTACATTTCACCTGTCAAAAACACACACCTTCCACGTTCTGTGTGTGTCTGTCTCTGTGTGTGTGTGTGTGTGTGTGTGTGTGTGCGTGTGTGTGTGTGTGTGTGTGTCTGTCTGTCTCTGTGTGTGTGTCTGTCTCTGTGTGTGTGTGTGTGTGTGTCTGTCTCTGTGTGTGTGTGTGTGTGTGTGTGTGTGTGTGTGCGTGTGTGTGTGTGTGTCTGTCTCTGTGTGTGTGTGTGTGTGTGTGTGTGTGTGTGTGTGTCTGTCTCTGTGTGTGTGTGTGTGTGTGTGTGTGTGTGTGTGTGTGCGTGCGTGTGTGTGTGTGTGTCTGTCTGTCTCTGTGTGTGTGTCTGTCTCTGTGTGTGTGTGTCTGTCTGTGTGTGTGTGTGTGTGTGTGTGTCTGTCTGTCTCTGTGTGTGTGTCTGTCTCTGTGTGTGTGTGTGTGTGTGTGTGTGTGTGTGTGTGTCTGTCTCTGTGTGTGTGTGTGTGTGTGTGTGTGTGTGTGTGTGTGTGTGTGTGTGTGTGTGTGTCTGTCTCTGTGTGTGTGTGTGTGTGTGTGTGTGTGTGTGTGTGTGTGTGTGTGTGTGTGTGTGTGTGTGTGTGTGTCTGTCTCTGTGTGTCTGTCTGTCTCTGTGTGTGTGTCTGTCTCTGTGTGTGTGTGTGTGTGTGTGTGTGTGTGTGTGTGTGTGTCGCGTTAGGTCACGCCAGTGTCCTACAGCGTCGCTATGACGACCAGCCACGCTCGCCTCACGCATGAGGCGGTACTAAATCTGCAATGGAGAAAGGAGGACGGGGAGCCGAGCCGAGCCGAGCTGGTACTAGCAGTGTACGAGCCTATAAATCAGAAGCTCAGTGTGACTAAGGGCTGCTTTACACTCACTGCAGCCAAGCTTGGGGGCGCACGCCATCGTGACGTCAAAATGACGTAGATCTCGCTGGCGTGCCAGGATTTTGAGTGCGTGACCAGAGGTCGGGAACGGCCAGTGTACTGAAAAGTTGAAGAGAGCAACACGTAGCAACAGGTTTATTTGAATTGAACACCGTGTTGTGAGCGCTCTGCCTTTTTATCATCACGAGTTTACAGACACGTCTCTGCTGATTGGCTTTCAGCTGGGACACGCCCACCCAGCCAGAGGCTAACGGTTGCAGAGCTAACCTGTCTACTGGCAGCTCTGAATGAACTCATAACTGTCCTTTTCTTCTTGCAGACTCCATCAGGACGACAGACAGGTCAGGACATAGAGACACAAATGGGACAGACAGGTCAGGACATAGAGACACAGACAGGTCAGGACATAGAGACACAGACGGTACAGACAGGTCAGGACATAGAGACACAGACAGGTCAGGACATAGAGACACAAATGGGACAGACAGGTCAGGACATAGAGACACAGACAGGTCAGGACCTAGAGACACAAATGGGACAGACAGGTCAGGACATAGAGACACAGACAGGTCAGGACATAGAGACACAGACGGTACAGACAGGTCAGGACATAGAGACACAGACGGGTCAGGACATAGAGACACAGACAGGTCAGGACATAAAGACACAGACGGGTCAGGACATAGAGACACAGACAGGTCAGGACATAGAGACACAGACGGGTCAGGACATAGAGACACAGACGGGTCAGGACATAGAGACACAGACAGGTCAGGACATAGAGACACAGACGGGTCAGGACATAGAGACACAGACGGTACAGACAGGTCAGGACATAGAGACACAGACGGGTCAGGACATAGAGACACAGACGGGACAGAGGGAGGACGGCAGAGACGGCGAGCAGATCACGTCTGCGTCATCTGTGGAAAAAGTTTTCGCCACAACGGGAATCTGCTGAAACACGCAGAGACCCACGCAGATGCGTGCGGAGTCTGTGGAGAAAACGTCCAATCAGCACGCGGTAGGACTCTGCAGTTAATCTAATCTACATAAGTATTTAAATTATATATCTGTGACTGAATGTATGTATGGATATGAATGGAGGAATGAATGCATATTTACAATGGATTGTAAGGATATTTATGAATGGATAAATGAATGTTGTATTTTTAGGACTGAATGCATGGATTCTTAGGCATGTACACACACCTAAAGGATTATTAGGAACACCCTACTAATACTGTGTTTGACCCCCTTTCTCCTTCAGAACTGCCTTAATTGTTGGTGGCATTGATTCAACAAGGTGCTGGAAGCATTCTCTAGAAATGTTGGCCCATATGATATATGCCACGCTCAAAGTTGCTTAGATCACCTTTCTTTCTCATTCTGACATTCAGTTTGGAGTTCAGGAGATTGTCTAGACCTGGACCACACCCCTAAATGCATTGACGCAGCTGCCCTGTGATTGGTTGAATAGATAATTGCATTAACGAGAAATCTTACAGGTGTTCCTAATAATCCTTTAGGTGAGTGTATGGTAGAACAGAAGGATGTAGGAAGGATGTAGCCTATTGAAAATGGCCATTTGCAATTTGCACAGCTCTCTGAGTAGCCCAAATGTTCTCTGTAAACTTGTCTTGTAATTGTTTGAACCCTTTGCTAGTTTCTCTCAGTGTCCAAAACCAATGTCTCCTTACAGTCCGTACACACCGCCGTTAACTGTCCGTACACACCGCCGTTAACTGTCCGTACACACCGCCGTTAACTGTCCCTACACACCGCCGTTAACTGTACCTACACACCGCCGTTAACTGTACCTACACACCGCCGTTAACTGTACGTACACACC
The DNA here is from genome assembly GCF_008315115.2 of Sander lucioperca. Taxonomy (NCBI): domain Eukaryota; kingdom Metazoa; phylum Chordata; class Actinopteri; order Perciformes; family Percidae; genus Sander; species Sander lucioperca. The sequence continues at coordinate 23,733,863 of NC_050188.1, forward strand.
TCCGTTAACTGTACGTACACACCTCCGTTAACTGTCCGTACACACCGCCGTTAACTGTACGTACACATCGCCGTTAACCGTACGTACACATCGCCGTTAACCGTACGTACACACCGCCGTTAACTGTACCTACACACCTCCGTTAACTGTACCTACACACCTCCGTTAACTGTACGTACACACCGCCGTTAACCGTATGTACACACACCGCCGTTAACTGTACCTACACACCGCCGTTAACCGTACGTACACAGACCGCCGTTAACTGTACCCGCACACCGCCGTTGTCTGTTAGCAGTTAGCTCGCTCGTTAGCCGCTGAACCGCAGCAGCGTGCAGGCAGAGCGAGCAGCCGCCAGCTGTTGATCCGTGCAGGACTTCACCGTGAGCGGACTGTTTAGAGACCATGTGACCGGCAGGTAACGTTAACTGGTCCCTATACGCAAATATCATAAATGATAGGGAACCCAGCAACGGCCATGATGAGCTTCTCCTCCTTTTTCTCTGAACTAATGTTTTGGTAGGAACCAAAGTTTACATCGTATGTTTCTCTGGAATCAGCCAGCGTGAAGGACGTCTATATTCTGATTGGTTGCCGCTGAACGTCGTCATATCTCATTACCATAAAGTTGACCTACTTTCAACTTTCTGATTGACGCTCTGGTCGCTCAAAACGCCCAAAACGTGACGCCGACAGATTTTCCGCTCCTTGCAGCTGAGAGAAGCAGCTTCCATTGAAAATGAATGACTTCCTGTATCTTTAGAAGATCAAGTCGGCCGCGGTGTGGACGTACAGTCGGCGGCGGTGTGGACGTACAGTCGGCGGCGGTGTGGACGTACAGTCGGCCGCGGTGTGGACGTACAGTCGGCCGCGGTGTGGACGTACAGTCGGCCGCAGTGTACTGAATACTTTATAATGACATATTTTACTTAAAAAATCACCATGTATCTGAATTTATCTGTTCTGAATTCACCTCTTTGGAATTACAATATGAAATGTCTTGATTTGCAATTTCTTAAATTTCACTAATCGAATTTTAGCAACCAAATTAATTTTTTGTTTACGTTTTTGGACTAAATTTGTGACCATCGAAATAAAAAATTCAAATTCAGCTTTTGAAATTTCATAATCAGAACCAATAAATTCAGACACATGATTTTCAAAATAAAATATTTCAATATTAAGGATTCAGTGGCTGTTAAAATTGAAATACTTTTGTCTCGCATTTGCTTCCATATTAATCCAAATTTTGAGGAGAAATCGTGTTAAATCCTGATTTTGACCATGATTTCTGTCCCTATCAGACAGTTTGTTGGAGCATCTCAGATCCCACCGTGGTGCCGATGGCGCCGGGCCGTGTGGCGTCTGCGGGAAGACGTTTCAGAACATCGAGACGCACATGCTGCGCCACACGGGTGTCAAACCGTACGCCTGCGAGGTCTGCGGGAAATGCTTCCCACGTCCTGGAGCGCTACGGAGACACGGGAAGATCCACGGCCAGAGGAGCGGACACGACCGCAGACAGACGGCGCCCGAGACGCTCGCAGACGGAGACGCTGACGGAGACCAGAGCGATGGCGAGGCCGGTGAGTGACTAGTGATAGTCTTCTCGCCATAGGCTAGTCTTCTCGCCATAGGCTAGTCTTCTCGCCATAGGCTAGGCCACTCGCCATAGGCTAGGCTACTCGCCATAGGCTAGGCCACTCGCCATAGGCTAGTCTACTCGCCATAGGCTAGGCCACTCGCCATAGGCTAGTCTACTCGCCATAGGCTAGGCCACTCGCCATAGGCTAGTCTTCTCGCCATAGGCTAGTCTACTCGCCATAGGCTAGTCTACTTGCCATAGGCTAGTCTTCTCGCCATAGGCTAATCTACTCGCCATAGGCTAGGCCACTCGCCATAGGCTAGTCTTCTCGCCATAGGCTAGGCCACTCGCCATAGGCTAATCTTCTCACCATAGGCTAGGCCACTCGCCATAGGCTAATCTTCTCACCATAGGCTAGGTTACTCGCCATAGGCTAGTCTTCTCGCCATAGGCTAATCTTCTCGCCATAGGCTAGTCTACTCGCCATAGGCTAGTCTACTCGCCATAGGCTAGTCTTCTCGCCATAGGCTAGTCTACTCGCCATAGGCTAGGCCACTCGCCATCAGTGTTGCCACAGTTACTTTGAAAAAGTAACTTAGTTACTTTACAGATTACTTGATTTTAAAAGTAATTTAGTTACTTAACAGATTACTTGATTTTAGTTACTTTATTAGTTACATTCAGTAGCTGCTGACAACACCCGCCGCCTCAACATAAAAATGACAACCGTGACAAAGCTGTTCTGTGAGGCAGCTCAGCGTTGCCAGCAGTAGGGATCTAGTTTATTATGGCACGAAACGAAGGCGGGTCAACCGTGTTTAAGGGCAGCATTTCCTCTACAACATACTGCCCCACCAACTTCTTCAACTCTCCCCCAATTACTGGTTTTGCACCGAAGTCCATCTTTTGTTGTTTGGGTGGTGGGGGACCTCCTGCTCTCTGCTTCGACCACCTGGTGGGACTTGCTCTGTAAGTTTGACTGCAGTGCTGCGACTCCAAATGTTTCTTCAAATTTGACGTTGTATTTTTGTAGCTAGACAGCACTTTGTCACCACCAGCAGAGTGTACAACCAACCTTAATATTGGCATCTCTCCTCATGCTGAAAACGTGACTTGTCGTCGCATACGTGACTTCACTCCCCGAAACGCAAGAAGAAAGCAAAAAACAATATATATTTTTACTAAGGAAAATGACAAAAATAGTAACGCACAGTGACTTGGATAAGTAACTTTAATCTGATTACTGGTTTGGAAATAGTAACGCGTTGGATTACTCGTTAGTGGTCAGGTTAGAGTAACGCGCTACAAGTAACGCGTTACCCGGCATCACTACTCGCCATAGATCAGGCTACTCGCCATAGGCTACACAGTTTTAAAAGTACTTTTCGAGTATTCATGTTCCGTGGCTGTTGTCTCTTATTTGGCTGTTGTAATTTAAATCCTTGTGTCTGTTTTTGCGTCCGCAGACCATGGCCAGCGGCCGACCTCGCCGCTCCGCTGCAGAGTCTGCGGTGACACGTTCCACAGCCGCGGCTTCCTTAAGAAACACGCCGAGACGCACGGCCGGGACGCAGCGAGCGTCTGTGACGTCTGCGGGGAGCAGCTGGCCTCGGCGGACGACCTGCTGGCCCACCTGCGCTCGCACCAAGATGCCCGCGGCGTGTGTGGCGTCTGCGGGAAGACGTTCCAGAACACGGAGACGCACATGAGGCGCCATACGGGGGTCAAACCGTACGCCTGTGGCGTCTGCGGCAAACGCTTCCCGCGGCCCGGAGCGCTGCGGAGACACGGGAAGATCCACGCCATCAGCCGGAGTCAGGCATGTGGCGAGCTGCCAGCAGACTCAGAGAAGTACGGTGTGTGTGTGTTTCTGTGTGTGCGTGTGTGTTTCTGTGTGTCTGTGTGTGTGTGTGTGTGTGTGTGTGTGTGTGTGTGTGTGTGTGTGTGTGTGTCTGTGTGTGTGTGTTTGTGTCTGTTATATTATTATATTATATATAATAATATATAATGTTTGTGTATTTTGTGTTGTCAGGGCTTCCGTAGAGAAGCGTCCCAGCATGGAGGAGAACGCCGCGGTGTCTCCTCCAACGCCTCCCCGCTGTAGCATCTGTGGCGAGTCCTTCCACAGCAGCGCCGCGCTGAGGAAACACGCCACGGACCACGTGGCGGCCGCCGCCTGTGGCGTCTGCGGGGACAGTTTCCCACCTTCAGAGACGCTGGCGCAGCACCTGCAGACTCACGGAGACAACGGTAACATCTGCCACGTCTACGGTCAAAACAACCACCACGTATCTGAATTTATGTGTTCTGAATTCTCCTCTTTGGAATTACAATATGAAATGTCTTGATTTGCAATTTTAAAAGCTGAATTTGAATATACAGTATCTCACAAAAGTGAGTACACCCCTCACATTTTAGTAAATATTTCATTATATCTTTTAATGGGACAACACTGAAGAAATGACAGTACAAGTACTAAGTGTACAGCTTGTATAACAGAGTAAAGTACTAAGTGTACAGCTTGTATAACAGAGTAAATGTGCTGTTCCCTCAAAATAACTCAACACACAGCCATTAATGTCTAAACCTGGCAACTAAAGTCAGTTCACCCCTATGTTAAATTCCCATAGAGGCAGGCAGACTTTTATTTTGAAAGGCCAGTTATTACATGGATCCAGGATACTATGCATCCTGATAAAGTTCCCTTGGCCCCCACATCATCAGATACCCTTCACCATACCCCCACATCATCACATACCCTTCACCATACCCCCACATCATCACATACCCTTCACCATACCCCACATCATCACATACCCTTCACCATACCCCCACATCATCACATACCCTTCACCATACCCCCACATCATCACATACCCTTCACCATACCCCACATCATCACATACCCTTCACCATACCCCACATCATCACATACCCTTCACCATACCCCACATCATCACATACCCTTCACCATACCCCACATCATCACATACCCTTCACCATACCCCCACATCATCACATACCCTTCACCATACCCCACATCATCACATACCCTTCACCATACCCCCACATCATCACATACCCTTCACCATACCCCACATCATCACATACCCTTCACCATACCCCCACATCATCACATACCCTTCACCATACCCCCACATCATCACATACCCTTCACCATACCCCACATCATCACATACCCTTCACCATACCCCACATCATCACATACCCTTCACCATACCCCCACATCATCACATACCCTTCACCATACCCCCACATCATCACATACCCTTCACCATACCCCCACATCATCACATACCCTTCACCATACCCCCACATCATCACATACCCTTCACCATACCCCCACATCATCACATACCCTTCACCATACCCCCACATCATCACATACCCTTCACCATACCCCACATCATCACATACCCTCTATACCCTAGATTTTATTTTGAAAGGCCAGTTATTTCATGGATCCAGGATACTATGCATCCTGATAAAGTTCCCTTGGTTCCCTTTAGACCAGCGGTGTCAAACTCAGTTTCCCAGAAGGCCACACTGGAAAATGAGAATCACATCGAGGGCCAGACATGTAGAGTTTATTAACATGCTTTTATTTAAGAGAAAAAGTCAAATATTTTGTATTATTGCATGACTCATATACTGTAGTCCAGGGCTGTGCAGAGACCTTTTGCTAACAATATACAGTATGTCAACTTTATTTTAAAAACTGTATATTTTACATTTTAACATAATACTAAATCCACAATACTGTACACCTCAAAATGAAATATGGAGCCTTACATTAGACTACATTCACACAAATATATCTAAAAAATGCAACCATTGTCCAAGCAAAATGTAATCTTACATACAGTATCCAAACTGTATATAGAAAGTGCAATATGAAATGTTACATAATACTAAATCCAAAATACTGTATACCTCAAAATGAAATATAGAGCCTTACATTAGACTACATTCACACAAATACAAGATAACGAGATATCAAACCAGAAACAGTTTAATTGTAGCCTATAAGTGCAACCTGAGCTGACTATCAGGTTTCTGGAGCAGTGGGCTAGTAGGCTTGGAGTCAGAAAGGGATTTGCAAAGGTATGCAGCATGTTTCAGATTATTTTCTCAAAATATAAGGATGTCCTTTATTAAGTCAAAATGTATAGACCACCAACCTACGCCGCAGACTACAAATAACCTAAGATAATCTCCCAAAGAAGTGACATGTTCTTTTAAGTGGGCTGCTGGTTGAGAGGCAGAAAGCAGACACACACACACACACACACACACACACACACACGCACACACACACACACACACACACACACACACACACACACACACACACGCACACACACACACACACACACACACACACACACACACACATACACACACACACACACACGCACGCACACACACACGCGCACGCACGCACGCACACACACGCACACACACACGCACACACACTTCTGTTAACCTACAGAGAACTACTGCTACACACACACACACACACACACACACGCACACACACACACAGACACACGCACACACACACGCACACACACTTCTGTTAACCTACAGAGAACTACTGCTACACACACACACACACACACACACACACGCACACACACACACACACTTCTGTTAACCTACAGAGAGTGTATTATCCCCCGTCCCCCGCGGCCGTCTCCCGGCGCGTAAGGCGCCCTTTCCCCGTAAGGTTTCTCCTAAACCCAACCTCCGCCATCCCGTTATTGTGGCGCGTCCCCAGCGGGCCGCATCCCGGCTTATGGAGCGTCATTTTCGGCCGTTTTCGGCCGTTTCCCAGATGTTTTCCGGCGTCCTTTCCCCGAGAAAATAACGACATTTACACGTAAAAAACGAGAAAAACTTCCCTGTGAACACGAATCAATAGATTCAAAATAATGTGAGATTTACACGAACTGCCGTGAGACCGGGTTGGTATCAGAGAATGAAACGGTGACGCCATGAGGCTATCACACGATGAGTAATGGTGGCCGCGCCAGTTACCACGGAATGTGACTACTTCAACGTTAGCTGCCTGCTGGCTGTTTTAATCCTGGATCCTGAATTCTCATTCACTTCAAAAGCACACCTACCTGCACTTCAACTTTCTCTCGCTCTTGCTGGCCGCGCCGCCGACGGATGGCATGGACTCACCTGTATCTAAGTGGCGCGCCTGGCAGGAAGCCTGGTCATCATGTGATATGAAGGTTTAGGTCGTTTTATCTAGCTAATTATTATTGTTAAATATTATTCTTAAACGGACCACTTGTGGGCCATCGTCAAAGAAAAAAGGTGAAAACAAATCTGGACAAAAAAAGGGCACTTTGGCCTTGAGGGGCAAAAGGGGCACCCATAGCCCCCCCCCCCTGCACCCATTGCCCCCCGCCCCCCTGCACCCATAGCCCCCCCTCCTGCACCCATAGCCCCCCCCCCCCCTGCATCCATAGCCCCCCCTCCTGCATCCATAGCCCCCCCTCCTGCATCCATAGCCCCCCCCCCTGCATCCATAGCCCCCCCCCCTGCACCCATAGCTCCCCCCCCTGCACCCATAGCCCCCCCTCCTGCACCCATAGCTCCCCCCCCCTGCACCCATAGCCCCCCCCTGCATCCATAGCCCCCCCCCTGCACGTGCATGCTGTAGTCTTCTCACTTACATTTTGAGCCTCATAAAGCCCCAAAAAAGGTTCCTCGGCCAGTGACAAATACGTTGAATAAAGCGCCGAAAAAGTTGAAAAACGTCAAAATAGTCTGAAAAACCGCCAAAAAATTCCGAAAAAGTGGCAAAACGTTAAAACAAAGTACCTAAAGCTTTGAAAAAAGTGCATAAATCGCCAGAAAAGGCGTCAAAAATGTCGAAAAAAGCACCAAAAACTTTGGGAAAAGCAACAAAACGTAGGTGGGTCTAAATTCATTGTGAATCTAAATTGAAATGCGGGCCGGATCAAAACCTGCGAGGGGCCGGAATAGGCCCTCGGGCCTCGAGTTTGACACCTGCTTTAGACATTAATGGCTCTGTTAAGTTATTTTGAGGTGACAGCACATTTACACAGTATACAGATATTACACAGTAGTATACAGATATTACACAGTAGTATACAGATGTTACACAGTAGTATACAGATATTACACAGTAGTATACAGATGTTACACAGTAGTATACAGATGTTACACAGTAGTATACAGATATTACACAGTAGTATACAGATATTACACAGTAGTATACAGATGTTACACAGTAGTATACAGATATTACACAGTAGTATACAGATATTACACAGTAGTATACAGATGTTACACAGTAGTATACAGATATTACACAGTAGTATACAGATATTACACAGTAGTATACAGATATTACACAGTAGTATACAGATATTGCACAGTAGTATACAGATGTTACACAGTAGTATACAGATATTACACAGTAGTATACAGATATTACACAGTAGTATACAGATATTACACAGTAGTATACAGATATTGCACAGTAGTATACAGATGTTACACAGTAGTATACAGATGTTACACATAGTATACAGATATTGCACAGTAGTATACAGATATTACACAGTAGTATGCAGATATTACACAGTAGTATACAGATATTGCACAGTAGTATACAGATATTACACAGTAGTATACAGATGTTACACATAGTATACATATATTACACAGTAGTATACAGATATTGCACAGTAGTATACAGATATTACACAGTAGTATACAGATATTACACAGTAGTATACAGATATTGCACAGTAGTATACAGATATTACACAGTAGTATACAGATGTTACACATAGTATACATATATTACACAGTAGTATACAGATATTGCACAGTAGTATACACATATTGCACAGTAGTATACACATATTGCACAGTAGTATACAGATATTGCACAGTAGTATACAGATATTGCACAGTAGTATACAGATATTGCACAGTAGTATACAGATATTACACAGTAGTATACAGATGTTACACATAGTATACATATATTACACAGTAGTATACAGATATTGCACAGTAGTATACAGATATTGCACAGTAGTATACAGATATTGCACATTATACAGATATTGCACAGTAGTATACAGATGTTACACATAGTATACAGATATTGCACAGTAGTATACAGATATTGCACATTATACAGATATTGCACAGTAGTATACAGATATTGCACAGTAGTATACAGATATTGCACATTATACAGATATTGCACAGTAGTATACAGATGTTACACAGTAGTATACAGATGTTACACATAGTATACAGATATTGCACATTATACAGATATTGCACAGTAGTATGCAGATATTGCACAGTAGTATACAGATATTGCACATTATACAGATATTGCACATTATACAGATATTGCACAGTAGTATGCAGATATTGCACAGTAGTATACAGATATTGCACATTATACAGATATTGCACAGTAGTATACAGATGTTACACAGTAGTATACAGATGTTACACATAGTATACAGATATTGCACATTATACAGATATTGCACAGTAGTATGCAGATATTGCACAGTAGTATACAGATATTGCACATAGTATACAGATATTGCACAGTAGTATACAGATATTGCACAGTAGTATACAGATGTTACACATAGTATACAGATATTGCACAGTAGTATACAGATATTGCACAGTAGTATGCAGACAGTAGTATACAGATATTGCACAGTAGTATACAGATGTTACACATAGTATACAGATATTGCACAGTAGTATGCAGATATTGCACAGTAGTATACAGATGTTGCACAGTAGTATACAGATGTTACACATAGTATACAGATATTGCACAGTAGTATACAGATATTGCACAGTAGTATACAGATATTGCACAGTAGTATGCAGATATTGCACAGTAGTATACAGATATTGCACAGTAGTATGCAGATATTGCACAGTAGTATACAGATATTGCACAGTAGTATACAGATGTTACACATAGTATACAGCTATTGCACAGTAGTATACAGATGTTGCACAGTAGTATACAGATGTTACACATAGTATACAGATATTGCACAGTAGTATACAGATATTGCACAGTAGTATACAGATATTGTTTCAGAAATCGTGTTAAGTAATCCTGTTTTTTTAATGATTTGTGTCCCTATCAGACAGTTTGTTGGAGCATCTCAGGTCCCACCGGGACGCCAGTGGCGTCGGCACC
>NC_050188.1:23746210-23748710 GCF_008315115.2 Sander lucioperca
CGCAACATTTGTCAACTTTCTGCTGAGATATTTGTGTGACTTTTTTGCAACGAAAATGCGGGGATTATGAAATCATGCAAGCCCCGCATATTTTGCGCAGAAATCGGCAATTTATGCGGCGAAAGTGCGGCGTATTTGAAAAAATGCGGCTCCCGAAATAAATATGCAGACTTTGGCTGATTATGCATTGAGTTATGAGATCACATAATCACGTTTTTCTGGAGGGACTGGTTAAAAATGTTTTTAACACTGTTTAATTTGTCAAAACGGCCGCTATTCTCAACACTTTTGTAAGGTCGCAAAAACCTGATAGTCTAGACGGATTTCAGAAAAAAGGCCTTCTATAAGAAGTGAGGAGCATTCATGGGTACAAGTCGGGAACCGGCCTACTTTACATATTTCTTGTGCTGAGTCCAAAAAAAATGGTACCCAAGCGAAATCTTTAGTTTTTGACCTTCTAATTTGCATATCAAAATGGCCACCAAATTGCCCATCTTGCACAGTCGTTGGACCATTTCCCCCTAGTTTTTTTGTAAGTAGGCAATCAAAGATGAGGAAATTAAGTTTCTAGATCGATAGTCTAGGGTCAGAGCAAGGAGATAGTGGAGGCTCACTGCCTTTTTTATGTATATACATGCAAATGTACAATTTCTAAGGTGGAATTAAGCATTATGTGTCATTTTTAAGGTGGACATAAATAATTACTAAATAAATGTTACTCTGAAAATTCCCCTGTTGATATGACATATGATGTACACCATATTACATGATAACAAAGAAAAAAATCCATTGCAAGTTGTCTGAGATTTCATGTTTTTATGCAAATTAAGCATTTGTTCTCTAAATTCTAAGACGGGAAAAACCCAGGTGAAAAGGGAGGAATATTCAAAAAGAGACCACCATGAAACTTCCCAAGTTGAATATTTAGATCAGGACATAGCATGGTCAGTCCCATCTCTGAGGACCCTTTGCCTGAGGTGAATACAAGGGGGTCAGCTTCTCCTCGGACCGCGAACCTCCTATGGCGCCATTTTAATGCTACAACGCGATCACCTCCCGTTAGCATCCCATTGACTGCCATTCATTCTGACGTCACTTTGACAGAGAATAACTTTACATCTGAAGAGTTTAAAGACTCTATTTGTCCGTTGTTTATTTCTAAAGAAACACGACAATGTATAAAAGGCTCCATTACCTTGTAGCTCACGTTATGGCTCCGTAGCAGACGTTTTTATAAAAATAGGCTAACGATTGGGTCATAACCACGAGACTTACTGTCTCATAGTAGAGGAATTACCGTATAGTACAGGAGAAGCTCTCAGGCAGTTTGGACTTCCATTAGCTGTTTAAGTTTAATTACTAATGTTAACTATCATTTTAGTGATCAATAATTAGCCTGTGTCTATGTTATCTCCTTACATATACCTACGCTCTCCGTCTCTGCTAGATTGGGAATGATTGAGATTTCTCTTGGCACAGCTACCAGAAGACTTCCAACTTTCAGACAGGTTGCTCACGTCACATCTACGTCTTCAAGCTCAGTTGGAGGCTGCTCAGTAACGCTCAGCCATCACCGGGAAAGAGACTTCACTGGTCTCCGTCCAGAGACACGGGACCTGCTGCTCCATTATATATACAGTCTATGGGTGAATGTAACAGCAAAGAGGATCGTAACAGTTTCACATGCTTTGGTAAGTTTTCTGTTTTTTGATTTTTTTTTAGACAAACAATGTCAATATTCCTTAGTTATTGATTGAACTTGTTACCCTATTTATCCAAAATGATACTTTTTCAACCATAGTGGGTCAGAATTGTGTATTTCAATGATATTGAGATGGCTAGCAACTGGGAGAAAACTAGCTAACAGTTTTGGAGGGTAAAAACAGCTAGCTAGTTTTTTCCCAGTTGTGCCCTAAAGATTACCACCTTTGTTGATACAAGTTTATTTCTTATAATTCCACCCCAAACAGCCCTGTGGCAGCATAAATCCCCCTACTCTCTAGCTAGCTATCTAACAAGCTATCATAGGGCAATGGATGCTGGGGAGTGACTGCTGCCACAGGGCTAGATATAAGGAATTATCAAAAATACACTTGTGTCAACAGAGGTGGTATATCCTTAAAGGGCCCCCATGGATCTTATTTCAGTTAGCTATTAGGCTAACTGAAATAAAACCATGTTAATCTCTAGGTATGGTGAAGGGTATGTGATGATGTGGGGGTATGGTGAAGGGTATGTGATGATGTGGGGGTATGGTGAAGGGTATGTGATGATGTGGGGTATGGTGAAGGGTATGTGATGATGTGGGGGTATGGTGAAGGGTATGTGATGATGTGGGGGTATGGTGAAGGGTATGTGATGATGTGGGGGTATGGTGAAGGGTATGTGATGATGTGGGGTATGGTGAAGGGTATGTGATGATGTGGGGTATGGTGAAGGGTATGTGATGATGTGGGGGTATGGTGAAGGGTATGTGATGATGTGGGGGTATGGTGAAGGG
>NC_050188.1:23763710-23766210 GCF_008315115.2 Sander lucioperca
AAATATCTTTTCCAAACAAATGTGGAATTTTGGAACCAAAACAATTTCAAACCCCGACATCACCTTACTCAGGACGCTGACTGCTGTACATCACCTACACTGTTAATTATTTCCCTGTTAAATAACAGGAAATAACTGGCAGCAGGATTATTTTATATATTATATATTCATTATTTTCATGTTATTTTAACAGTTTATTCATGTTAATATTTTTTTACAGTGCACTCCCGTAATGTTTTTTAACAGAAAAACAGGAAATTACTGCAGCAGGGTTACCATTATTTTCATGTTAAATCACCATTTATTTTGTTTAATTAAATATTGCTTTTTAAATTTATTGTTAATTATTTTAGCATAGTAATGTGTACCACTGATTGTAATATACATATTCTAGCTTTAGTTAATACAAGAATAGGCATAATATATCACATAACACTTAAGTGAAAGAAAACAAACAGTTCCATGTTGAAATTAACTTATTTATTGTAATACAAACACTGAAAGTTAAATACTTACAAATGTAGGCACACATAGATCGGATCAATCACAGAAAAATACAGTATAAAAATACAGTATATCATGTTCATTGCTGACATCTAAAACACTCGGGGCCCTATTTTAACGATGTGAGGTCACGGCGTGAAGCGCCTGGTGCAGGTGTGTTTAGGGCGTGTCCAAATCCACTTTTGCTAGTTTGACGGCTGATAAAAAGTGTCCGTGTGCCGGGCGCATGGTTCTAAAGGGTTGTACTTAGTGTCTTCATTAATCAGAGGGGTGTTTTGGGCGTAACATGCAATCAACCAATCAGAGATCATCTCCCATTCCCTTTAAAAGCCAGGCGCGTTTGGACCTTGGAGCATTGCTGTTATGATGGAGGATTTACACCATAATATTTTTAGTTGAAATCTTCTGCATGTGTGTGTGCTGCTGTGTGTGTGTGTCCCTGTGTGTGTGTGTGTGTGTGTGTGTGTGTGTGTGTGTGTGTGTGTGTGTGTGTGTGTGTGTGTGTGTCTGTGTGTGTGTGTGTGTGCTGCTGTGCGTCCCTGTGTGTGTAACAAGCAGAGTGTGTGCGCTGTGCACGAGCCTAGCATCATTTTACTAATGCTCTGTTAAAATAACAATGAAATGCTGCGTTATTGACTTTAGACCAGGTTTTTGTTGGTCAATGGCGCGATCACTTCCCGGTGCCTCAAGATCCCAGAATGCACCTGAATGCACCTGAACACACCTCCCTGTAAGACCAGCACGCCCATGGGCGCACAGATGGGCGCAGGTGAATTTGCTATTTAAACGACGTGGGTGCTGGACGGGAAATTGACAACTGCGTCGGTCTTAAATTAGCAAGATAGGGCCCTAAACCTCAACATTAGGGATACAACACTGCAGTACTAAATTGGGTATGTTGCTGTGAATTTTGATGTGTCTCACATAGGCCACAGAGGTGGCTGACTGACTGAAATTTGGCAAGAAAACATTATGCAAGCCAATTAAACTTATTGATAGATTAGTAGTTAATTGCTAGATTAAAGCAAGTAAGACACCAGTCAAATGTCCACCTGGTTGTGAGAGATGAATCCGGTGAGATCATCTTGATCAGCAGTGGGATCAGGGATAGTACCCTGCATCTGCATCTGTAATTAAAAACAAAAACAAATGTAAACATTTATCTACAACTCAATGATAATCAAAACAGCAAAAAAACACAAAAGAGGGTGCACTATGCCAATGCAAATAAAAGAGAATAGCTGTTCACATAGATATGGCACTAGCCCAATCAGTAGTGGCTGTTTTTGCTGGATTTACCTCGTTGCTAGGCTTTAGCTACCACATCAAATAGTCACACCCAGGGTGGGAAATTAGCACCCGCCACAAGCCAATGGCGGGTACTTTTTCAAAGTGGCGAGTGACTTTGCCTTGTATACAAGCCACAGTGGCGGGTGGAGTGGTTTTCAGCGCTAGTCCGTGACACATATAGCTGAGCTGAGGTACAGACGAAAGGAAAATTATCGGTTAAAAAAATGTGGCGACATATCCCCGGTGTTAAGAGGCCCGTGGCGGAGTCAGCAGTAGCTATGAATGTACAAACTGTTGAGGGCGAAGTAAAGAAAAAGAGAAGGAACTTTTCGAACAAGTGGCACACTGATGACAAAGGGAAAACTATTTACTGCAGGCAGGCAGACACACCGGCTGGTCAAACTGGGCATCCACCAGGCACAAAAGTTAACTTCCCACCCTGGTCACACCAGCATGTCTGGTAGCCCAAACAGCTATAACCCATCAAAGATGAGCATCTGACATGAAATCATCAAATACAGTCTTAAACCAACTAGCTAGCATCATAAACAGCTATCAGTAAATTGATATATTTTAGCCGTTTGATTTTCAGGATGAACCTGCTTTAACCAGACGTGCACATGACAAGAATGCACAAACTTGACCACAGGAATGCTAGCTTAAACGTTATAGGCATATAACGTTAGCCTATTATTTATAGATTTAG
>NC_050188.1:23771210-23773710 GCF_008315115.2 Sander lucioperca
TATTGTTTGCCATAGAATCTGAAAAAAATGAAATAGGTGTATGTGAGATTCTAATAAGTAAAAAGAAAAAAAAATGTATCAGTACTAGCTAGCTCCATTCACTTTCTCATTTTAGATCCTTTTGCAAATGTGCATTTTAGTCTATTTGTTTGATGTGTGTGTTTTGGAGAGCTATATCTTCCTAATTTTCACATAATTTAATCGTTTTGTCAATCTTTCCCCATTGCTAGGTTCCACTAGAGATAACAACACTACAGACTACTACAGGTAATTTTCACACAACAGTTGAAAACTAGTCATGGGGTTTAAGTGCAAGCACTGTTTTTTCTCTACAGACACAATCCCTAGCTACATAAAACATGTGAAAGTGCATAGAAACCGTGCAAATGTAAATTTTCCTTGTGGTGTTGCAAAATGTCCT
Organism: Sander lucioperca; assembly: GCF_008315115.2. Lineage (NCBI taxonomy): Eukaryota > Metazoa > Chordata > Actinopteri > Perciformes > Percidae > Sander > Sander lucioperca. The sequence goes on from NC_050188.1 coordinate 23,771,632, forward strand.
TGTAACATGAAGTCAGTGTGTGCATTACAGAATCACATGTACAAAAAGCATGCCATCCCCAAGCCAGCAAGGTCTCATACAGGTGTGGATTTGAATTGTCAAGTTGACAGATGCACTTTCAGGGCTTCACATTTTTCCAATCTCTGTGAGCATTTGAAATCTCACATTAGTGGTGGGAAAAAGATAGTTTGCCCTTTCAGTGCATGTCAGAAGGTTTTCAGGGTCAAATCTTCATTCACATCTCATATGAGCAGAAAACATGTAAAGGATTCTGTTGCTTGTGGGGATGGAGGTGTGGTTAATGTTGGTGTGCATGATGATTCTGTTCATATGGGAAATGAGGACATGATTGAGACTGCAGAATTCCATCAGCTTAGTGATTCTTCAGGCGATGCTAAGAAAGACAGGGATGTTTTCCTTACCAATTTGGCCCTCTTTTACTTGAGAATGCAAGCCAAGATGCTTTTACCTGCTTCCACAATATCCACATTGATTGAAGAATTTCAGGAAGTATGCACCAATACAATGTCACAATTGTTTGTCAGGCTTCGCGAAGAATTGTCAAAGCTTGAAATTCCTGTTGAAAGGATTGGTAATATCATCGATGGACTGTCACAGGAAAACTTACTGAGGATGTATAATGAGGGCTTGTTTAGATCAGATACAACCCGAAAGACATATTTCAAAAAAAATTTCAGTTATGTTGAGCCTATACAGGTTTATCTTGGTTTTGATGCCTCTGGTAAAGAGCAATTTTGTCACTATGTCCCAGTGAAAGACACACTAAAAGCTCTGTTGAACCTGCCATCAGTGAGGGAACTATGCAAGTTATCAAAAATGCAATCAACAGAAGATCCAAATGTTCTCGAGGATGTGAGGGATGGTAAGGCTTTCAAAGAAAACTCCCTTTTACAAGAGTTATCTTCCTCAATATCAATTATCCTGTATCAAGACGCCTTTGAAGTTGTGAATCCCCTTGGATCTGGCAAAAAGAAACACAAGCTCTTAGCTGTGTACATGACACTGGGTGACATATTGCCTTATAACAGGTCAGCCATTGACCCCATACAGTTAGTCATGCTTTGCAGGGAGTCTGATTATACATTCTTTGGACAAGAGAAAGTGTTCTCTTCCCTTGTAAAAGACATGAAAGACCTGGAGGAATCTGGTATTACCATCGACATAGGTGAAACTGTGAAGGGGACACTAGTTGCAATCGCTGGTGACAACTTGGGGTCACATTCACTTGGAGGCTTTACAGAGAATTTCAGTAAGAGCAAAAGCTTCTGTAGATACTGCCTCGTAACCAGGGATGGATTTGTGAACGAACCTACAAAGCTAGGCCCACCAAGGACACCAGAAAATTATAAGAGCAGTGTAGAGATGTTGTCTGCGGTGTCTGATAACAATGTGGCAGGAGTAAAATTTGACTCTGTTTTCAATTCTTTGGAGCATTTCCATGTCTGCCAACCAGGACTCCCCCCATGTCTTGGTCATGATCTATTCGAGGGAATTGTGTCTATAGATGTTCAGCTGTACTTAAAACATCTTGTGTCCATTGGGAAGCAATTCACATTTGTGCAGTTGAATAGGAGGATCAGTCAAATGCAGTTGAAAGGTAGTGATGCTAATAACCGCCCTTGTGTGGTTAGAGCTGATGGAGAGAAGTTGGGAGGAAGTGCAGCACAGAATTGGTGCTTTCTACGTCTTCTCCCTATTCTTGTAGGTCCACGTATCAAGAATCCACTTGAAGACCAAGTTTGGCAGTTGTGCCTCAAGTTGAGGGAGATAGTAGAAATTGCATGTGCTCCAAAGATCCATACCAACCAGGTGGCTTATCTGAAGTTGCTTGTTGAGGAGTATTTGGAGTCTAGAGCAACTGTCTTTTCAGACCATCCATTTAAGCCAAAACACCACTTCCTCCTGCACTACCCTGATCTCATCATAAAATTTGGCCCACTCATTCGCCTCTGGACTCTCCGCTTTGAGAGTAAGCACACCTATTTCAAACAGTGTGCTCGGAAGCTCCATAATTTCAAAAACCTGTGTAGCACATTGGCAGAAAGGCACCAATTACTG
>NC_050188.1:23778710-23781210 GCF_008315115.2 Sander lucioperca
TAATTACGCGACGTGAACATCATCGAAAAGCTGCAAACCCCGCGATGAAGCCATGATGACACCGCAGTTTTTGCAAGTTCCCGCATTTTCATCACATAACATTGCATAAATATCCCGCATATTCCATCACATTTTTTAAGAAAATGTGCCGCATAATCAAGGATTTTTGCCCAAAACAATCACAAAAAAACTTTGCATTTTTCTGGAAGGACTGGGTTACAGTAGTTACATACATAGTTATCAGATAAAAAATAACAGGTTGAAATGTATGTCTATTTCATATCTTCATAGAATGAACAGTTGGGTGAAGTTTTACTCGTTGTTTTTATTGTAATGGTTGAATAAAGTTTTTAAACCTCACTTTCTATGCTCAGTTCTTATTGATTGATAATATTACTGTCTGCATTTGGCCAGTTTCCTCAGCCAGCTAGGTGTTTAGCTATTTCACAGTATGTAATTATTTTTACTTATTATACGGCTCTTCACAATGCTTTTTTCCCGATAATGACCGGCATTCTATACATTATCCCTTATGTATTCAAATAAAATATAATACAGTAATTATACTGTAATTTTACAGTATTGGAATTTATGCAGTAATACCTACTACAGTAGTGTAATATTTACTGTGATTAAAAGTGCGGTACTGCGGTTATTACCGTAATAACATTTACAGTACACTTATATGTGCTGTGATTAGATTTACGGTAAGCATACTGTAGAATGTACTACAGCAACTTACTAGCTAATTGCTGCCAGCTAGTTGCTGTAGATTTCACAGTTTTCTTCTTACAGTGTGAGCTTTGTTGATCTGAAATGAAGACAGATTCAGCAGCTGCACGGCCTATTTCTCTCTTCAAATGTTTTCAGAAACACGTTTCGGTGAACTATTTTAGTCCAATATGAGATCGTATTCTGAACGAGCCGCCATGACAGTCTGGCTGTGAGTTTCTGGAGAAACCAGACCCACGTGACGCATTCGTCCAATCAGCTGCCGGTTTTCATTTTCTGGTAAATAATCAAACTGTTAATGGAAACAATACAGAGCAGCGCCGCCTGCTGCTATGGAGACGTATTACGTGCAGAGCGTACGCTCCAGTCGGCGTCTCCTCAGTGAGTTCTGAGGAACTTTTTGGACCTCGGGGACCCGACTGATCAGTCCGACTGGCTTTACTGCCGACGGTCGGCCGTCTGGTCGGTGTGTAACGGCCGTCTGGTCGGTGTGTAACGGCCGTCTGGTCGGTGTGTAACGGCCGTCTGGTCGGTGTGTGACTGCCGTCTGGTCGGTGTGTGACGGCCGTCTGGTCGGTGTGTGACGGCCGTCTGGTCGGTGTGTGACTGCCGTCTGGTCAGTGTGTGACGGCCGTCTGGTCGGTGTGTGACTGCCGTCTGGTCGGTGTGTGACGGCCGTCTGGTCGGTGTGTGACGGCCGTCTGGTCGGTGTGTGACGGCCTTTACACACCCTTAAGGACGCTGACTGCTGTCTGACATTTAGCTGCTGTTTCTCATATTATTTACCAGTATTTCAGCCTTGCTCTTCTGTGTGTGTGTGTGTGTGTGTGTGCGCTGTGTGTGTGTGTGTGTGTGTGTGTGTGTCTCTGTGTGTGTGTGTGTGTGTGTGTATGTGTGTGTGTGTGTGTGTGTGTGTGTGTGTATGTGTGTGTGTGTGTGTGTGTGTGTGTGTGTGTGTGTGTGTGTGTGTCTGTGTGTGTGTGTGTGTGTGTGTGTGTGTGTGTGTGTGTGTGTGTGTGTGTGTGTATGTGTGTGTGTGTGTGTGTGTATGTGTGTGTGTGTGTGTGTGTGTGTGTGTGTGTGTGTGTCTGTGTAGATGCATGAGCCAGATGTGTTGTGTGTCTGCAAGCTCTGAACCAATCAGATTGCGTGTTTTGACGTGCTGTGTTGTGTGTCTGTGTAACCACACTCAGTCCCACTTCTATGACTGGCTGGTTTGAGCAACCCCTCGACTCTGCGTTGTGTGTAGAATGATGAATGACGAGCGGGAGGCTAGTGGCTCTTTACGCCACGATGGGCCCGTTTATTACCTGAGTAGGAACAGAGTATGTACTGGTCAGTCATACAGTTGGCTCACAGTAGCTTACACGCAGCACACTACAAAAGAATAACATGTTATGTTAGCACCGAGGCTAGCTAGAAAGTGCATTATGCCGCTATTTTAACATTCTGGCACTTGACAAAGGTACAACAATCCACTTGTAACTCTTATTATTAATCTGGTCATAAATCACAGTGCACATATTTTCATACAATGAATATGCAGACATAAATACACAATATCTGTACTCGGCAACTCACCTTGGGCACGTCTCTCATAACTGGCAATGAATACACAACAGCCAGTGGCATTTAACTACTGCAGAGAGGGGGCGCCCTTGAGCCAATCATTCTGAACTGCTATTAAATAACAATAATGGCAAGTGGAATGGCATAATATGTAAACCCTGTTACATCTGCAAGCTCTGAACCAATCAGATTGCGTGTT
>NC_050188.1:23791210-23793710 GCF_008315115.2 Sander lucioperca
AAGGAGACGATGAGGAGACCAAAAGGAGACGAGACGGAAACGAGAAGGAGGCGAAAAGGAGACGATGAGGAGACCAAAAGGAGACGAGAAGGAGGCGAGAAGGAGACGAGAAGGAGACAAAAAGGACATGAGAAGGAGACGAGAAGGAGATGAGAAGGAGACGAGAAGGAGGCGAGAAGGAGACGAGAAGGAGACGAAAAGGAGACGAAGAGGAGACGAAAAGGAGATGAAGAGGAGATGAGAAGGAGACCAAAAGGAGATGAGAAGGAGGCGAAGAGGAGACGAGAAGGAGGCGAAGAGGAGGCGAAAAGGAGATGAAGAGGACATGAGAAGGAGAACAAAAGGAGACGAGAAGGAGGCGAGAAGGAGACGAGAAGGAGGCGAAGAGGAGACGAAGAGGAGACGAAAAGGAGATGAAGAGGAGATGAGAAGGAGACAAGAAGGAGACCAAAAGGAGACGAGGAGACAAGAAGGAGACCAAAAGGAGATGAGGAGACAAGAAGGAGACCAAAAGGAGATGAGGAGACAAGAAGGAGACCAAAAGGAGACGAGGAGACAAGAAGGAGACCAAAAGGAGACCAAAAGGAGACGAAGAGGAGACGAAGAGGAGACGTCTCACTGGGTAGACTGTGAGAACAGCCTGCCCTTGTCCTCGGCAGTGGCAGCAGCGTACCAGATGGTGATGGAGGATGTGAGGATGGACTCAATGATGGCTGTGTAAAAGTGCACCATCATTGTCTTTGGCAGGTTGAATTTCTTCAGCTGCCGCAGGAAGTACATCCTCTGTTGTGCTTTCTTGACGAGGGAGCTGATGTTCAGCTCCCACTTGAGGTCCTGGGAGATGGTAGTTCCCAGGAAGCGGAAAGACTCCACAGTGTCAATTGTGGAGCCACAGAGGGTGATGGGGGCAGGTAAGGCTGGGTTCTTTCTGAAGTCCACAACCATCTCCACTGTCTTTAGAGCGTTGAGCTCTAGGTTGTTTTGGTTGCACCAGGTCACCAGGTGGTCGGCCTCCCACCTGTAGGCGGACTCGTCTCCATCAGAGATGAGTCCGATGAGGGAGGTGTCGTCCGCAAACTTCAGAAGCTTGACGGACTGGTGACTGGAGGTGCAGCTGTTGGTGTACAGGGAGAAGAGCAGAGGAGAAAGAACGCAGCCCTGGGGGGATCCGGTGCTGATGGTCTGTGAGTCGGAGATGTGTTTCCCCAGCTTCACATGCTGCTTCCTGTCAGACAGGAAGTCAGTGATCCACCTGCAGGTGGAGTCAGGCACACCAAGCTGGGAGAGCTTCTCCTGAAGCAGAGCCGGGATGATGGTGTTGAAGGCAGAGCTGAAGTCCACAAACAGGATCCTGGCGTAGGTTCCTGCAGAGTCCAGGTGCCGGAGGATGTAGTGGAGGGCCAGGTTGACTGCATCGTCTACAGACCTATTGGCTCTGTAGGCAAACTGTAGGGCGTCCCAGGAGGGGGTCCAGGAGGAGGTCCAGGAGGGGGTCCAGGAGGAGGTCCAGGAGGAGGTCCAGGAGGGGGGTCCAGGAGGAGGTCCAGGAGGGGGTCCAGGAGGGGGGTCCAGGAGGAGGTCCAGGAGGGGGGTCCAGGAGGAGGTCCAGGAGGAGGTCCAGGAGGAGGTCCAGGAGGGGGTCCAGGAGGAGGTCCAGGAGGGGGGTCCAGGAGGAGGTCCAGGAGGAGGTCCAGGAGGAGGTCCAGGAGGGGGTCCAGGAGGAGGTCCAGGAGGGGGTCTAGGAGGAGGTCCAGGAGGAGGTCCAGGAGGAGGTCCAGGAGGGGGTCCAGGAGGAGGTCCAGGAGGAGGTCCAGGAGGGGGTCCAGGAGGGGGTCCAGGAGGGGGTCTAGGAGGAGGTCCAGGAGGAGGTCCAGGAGGAGGTCCAGGAGGGGGTCCAGGAGGGGGGTCCAGGAGGAGGTCCAGGAGGGGGTCCAGGAGGAGGTCCAGGAGGGGGTCTAGGAGGAGGTCCAGGAGGAGGTCCAGGAAGGGGTCCAGGAGGGGGTCCAGGAGGAGGTCCAGGAGGGGGTCCAGGAGGAGGTCCAGGAGGAGGTCCAGGAGGGGGTCCAGGAGGGGGTCGGTGAGGTCTTTGAGGTGTGAAAGCACAAGGCGCTCAAAGGACTTCATAACCACAGAGCTCAGGGCGACGGGTCTGAAGTCATTAAGTCCTGTGGTCCTTGGCTTCTTGGGGACAGGGATGATGGTTGAGGTCTTGAAGCAGGCTGGCACGTGACATGTCTTCAGAAAACGTCTGGAGACAGCTGGTCAGCGCAGTGCTTCAAGCTGGATGGGGAGACAGCATCCAGTCCAGCAGCTTTCCTGGGGTTGAAACTCACCCTGGTGCATGATGGAACACAGCCTCTATGTACTCATCCAGACTGTTGGTAGCAGTCCTGAATATGTCCCAGTCAGTGGAGTCCAAGCACGTCTGGAGATCCTCCACAGCTACACCGGTCCACTTCCTTGATGTCCTCACTACAGGTGTTGTGTGAAGCAGGGAATA
>NC_050188.1:23798710-23816210 GCF_008315115.2 Sander lucioperca
GACCAGAGACGACCAGAGACGACCAGAGACGACCAGAGACGACCAGAGACGACCAGAGACGACCAGAGACGACCAGCTACGCTGAGATGATCAGCCACGCTGAGGCAGGACAATGGAAAAACGGACGCACAGTGTGGCGAGTAGAGTCGAGCAGGTACCATGTAATGGAAAAACGGCATTAGACAGGCTGACAAGGAACGAACAGACAGAGAGGAAACACAAACGGACGATCCGACAAGAGACAAGGGAAACACAAGGGCTAAATCCACTGGGTAACGAGGTAACGAGGGACAGGTGACACAGCAGGTGAGACACATTAGGAGAGACAGGGTAATCTACAAAGGCGGGAAAACACAGGATGTAAAACTGGACAAGACAAGACAGAAAACAGGACTATCAAAATAAAACAGGAAACAGAAATATACAGAATAAATATACAGGACAGGAAACAGCAACAGAAATTATAACCGTAACAATACAGAGCTATAGACGGTTTAATGATGTTTATAATCAGGATCTGTCTGATATAAAGTTACCATCACAACACTGTTCTCACATCTAATGATCTGATGATGATGATGGGTGTGTGTGTCTCTGTGTGTGTGTGTGTGTCTCTGTGTGTGTGTGTGTGTCTCTGTGTGTGTGTGTGTGTCTCTGTGTGTGTGTGTCTCTGTGTGTGTGTGTCTGTGTGTGTGTGTGTGTGTGTGTGTGTCTCTGTGTGTGTGTGTGTGTGTGTGTGTGTGTGTGTGTGTCTCTGTGTGTGTGTGTGTGTGTGTGTGTGTCTGTGTGTGTGTGTGTCTCTGTGTGTGTGTGTGTGTCTCTGTGTGTGTGTGTGTGTCTCTGTGTGTGTGTGTCTCTGTGTGTGTGTGTGTCTCTGTGTGTGTGTGTGTGTCTCTGTGTGTGTGTGTCTGTGTGTGTGTGTCTGTGTGTGTGTGTGTGTGTGTGTGTGTGTGTGTGTGTCTCTCTGTGTGTGTGTCTGTGTGTGTGTGTGTGTGTGTGTGTGTCTCTCTGTGTGTGTGTGTGTGTGTGTGTGTGTATGTGTGTGTGTCTCTGTGTGTGTGTGTGTGTGTGTGTGTGTGTATCTCTGTGTGTGTGTGTGTGTGTGTGTCTCTCTCTGTGTGTGTGTGTGTGTGTGTGTATCTCTGTGTGTGTGTGTCTCTCTGTGTGTGTGTGTGTGTGTGTGTGTGTGTGTGTGTGTGTGTGTGTGTGTGTGTGTCTCTCTGTGTGTGTGTGTGTGTGTGTGTGTCTCTGTGTGTGTGTCCTCAGAGATCGTGGCTGCTGTGCGTGATGGCGTGGCCCCCCCCTTACGCCCGGCTCTCTGCCCCCTCAGCCACAGCGAGGACCTCGGCGTGCTGATGCAGCGCTGCTGGAGCGAGGAGCCCAACGACAGACCTGACTTCAGCACCATCAAGATCCTGCTCCGCAAGCAGCACAGGTAGGGCTCTGACCTGTCTGTCTCTCTGCCTGTCTGTCTCTCTGCCTGTCTGTCGCTCATTGGGTATGGCTGTAACCTGTCTCTCTGCCTGTCTGTCTCTCAGAGGGTATGGCCCTAACCTATCTGTCTCTCTGCCTGTCTGTCTCTCAGAGGGTATGGCCCTAACCTATCTGTCTCTCTGCCTGTCTGTCGCTCATTGGGTATGGCTGTAACCTGTCTCTCTGCCTGTCTGTCTCTCAGAGGGTATGGTTCCAACATCCTGGATAACCTCTTGTCCCGGATGGAGCAATACGCCAACAACCTGGAGGAGCTGGTGGAGGAGAGGACGGCCGCGTACCATGAAGAGAAACGCAAGGCTGAGACTCTGCTCTACCAAATACTACCTCAGTAAATATATACTACTGTAATACTAGTAAATATAGCCCATAATACTACCTCAGTAAATATACTACATAATACTGCTGTAATACTAGATACTACCTCAGTAAATATACTACATAATACTGCTGTAATACTAGATACTATCTCAGTAAATATATACTATATAATACTACTGTAATACCAGATACTACCTCAGTAAATACACTACATAATATTACTGTAATACTAGTAATTATAGCCCATAATACTGCTGTAGTACTAGTAAATATAGCTCATAATACTACTGTAATACTAGTACATATAGCCCATGATACTACTGTAATACTAGTAAATATAGCCCATAATACTACTGTAATACTAATAAATATAGCCCATAATACTACTGTAATACTAGTAAATATAGCCCATAATACTACTGTAATACTAGTAAATATAGCCCATAATACTACTGTAATACTAATAAATATAGCCCATAATACTACTGTAATACTAGTAAATATAGCCCATGATACTACTGTAATACTAGTAAATATAGCCCATAATACTACTGTAATACTAATAAATATAGCCCATAATACTACTGTAATACTAATAAATATAGCCCATAATACTACTGTAATACTAGTAAATATAGCCCATAATACTACTAGTAAATATAGCCCATGATACTACTGTAATACTAGTAAATATAGCCCATAATACTACTGTAATACTAGTAAATATAGCCCATAATACTACTGTAATATTAATAAATATAGCCCATAATACTACTAGTAAATATAGCCCATGATACTACTGTAATACTAGTAAATATAGCCCATAATACTACTGTAATACTAGTAAATATAGCCCATGATACTACTGTAATACTAATAAATATAGCCCATAATACTACTGTAATACTAATAAATATAGCCCATAATACTACTGTAATACTAGTAAATATAGCCCATAATACTACTAGTAAATATAGCCCATGATACTACTGTAATACTAGTAAATATAGCCCATAATACTACTGTAATACTAGTAAATATAGCCCATAATACTACTGTAATATTAATAAATATAGCCCATAATACTACTAGTAAATATAGCCCATGATACTACTGTAATACTAGTAAATATAGCCCATAATACTACTGTAATACTAGTAAATATAGCCCATAATACTACTGTAATATTAATAAATATAGCCCATAATACTACTGTAATACTAGTAAATATAGCCCATAATACTACTGTAATATTAATAAATATAGCCCATAATACTACTGTAATATTAATAAATATAGCCCATAATACTCTTGTTTTGTTCCAGTTCGGTTGCCGAGCAGCTGAAGCGCGGCGGGACGGTTCAGGCCGAAGCCTTCGACTCCGTCACCATTTACTTCAGTGACATCATCGGCTTCACCGCCCTATCAGCTGAGAGCACGCCACTGCAGGTCAGTACATCCCATAATAGTCTCTGGAGGCCAGTACATCCCATAATAGTATCTGGAGGTCAGTACATCCCATAATAACATCTGGAGGTCAGTACATCCCATAATAGTATCTGGAGGCCAGTACATCCCATAATAACATCTGGAGGCCAGTACATCCCATAATAACATCTGGAGGCCAGTACATCCCATAATAACATCTGGGATCTTTTTATCCCAAAAGGAGACGACTTAGCTGCATTTCAATTGCAGTATTTTTGTCATTTTTAGTAAAATAAAATTACTACGTTTTGGTCGTCTTTTTCGACACTATCGTCACTATTTTCCAAGTTTTCATCAGTATTTATTTATATATCTATATATATATAGATATATATATATCTATATATATATAGATATATATAGATATATATATATATATCTATATATATTTTTTTTTTTTTTTTGACATTCGTCAATGTTTTTACTACGTTTCTCAAAGTTCTTTCATCAGTTTTTCTACATGCTGTAAAATTATACAAGTTTTTGTCACTTTTTTTCGAAGTTTGTCTCATTTTTTCGTAAAAGAAATTCGTCTCTCCTGTCCTGTCTCCCTGACGACCAACCAGCAGCTTCTACTAAGTTTCCGGTAGTATTTTTCTGTGTTTTTTTTACGTTTTTTTACTACGTTTCTCAAAGTTCTTTCTTCAGTTTCTCTGCGTGCCGTAAAATAGAATAAAACCCAAAATGTGAAGAAAGTGACCTGATCGTATAGAGAGGGGGGAACCATCCACGTTACTATGGTTATAATCTGGTTGGAAGAAGAAACCCAAATGTTGGATATGATTGGATGAGCAGGTGAATGCAGTGATATGATTGGATGAACAGGTGATACAGTGATATGATTGGATGAACAGGTGATACAGTGATATGATTGGATGAGCAGGTGAATGCAGTGATATGATTGGATGAACAGGTGAAAGCAGTGATATGATTGGCTGAACAGTGAAAGCAGTGACATGATTGGCTGTCTGGTTATTGGGCTCCAGGTGGTGACGTTGTTGAACGACCTCTACACCTGCTTCGACGCCATCATCGACAACTTTGATGTTTACAAGGTAAGACATTCCTGCTGGATGCTAAGCTAAGCTAAAATAATCTATTAGCATCCCTTTCTGTGTGCTAAAATAATCTATTAGCATCCCTTTCTGTGTGCTAAAATAATCTATCAGTGTCCCTCTCTGTGTGCTAAGCTAATCTATCAGTGTCCCTCTCTGTGTACTAAGATAAACTAAGCTAATCTATCAGCGTCCCTCTCTGTGTGCTAAACTAAGCTAAGCTATCAGCTTCCCTCTCTGTGTGCTAAGATAATCAATCAGTGTCCTCTCTGTATGCTAAGCTAAGCTAACTATGTCCCTGTACGTCCTCTCTGTGTGCTAAGCTAAACTAATCTATCAATGTCCCTCTCTGTGTGCTAAGCTAAACTAAGATAATCTATCAGTGTCCCTGTGCTAAGCTGAGCTAAGCTAAGCTAAACTATCAGTGTCCCTGTGCTAAACTAAGCTAAGCTACCGGTGTCTCTGTGTGCTAAGCTAAGCTAAGCTACCGGTGTCTCTGTGTGCTAAGCTAAACTAAGCTAATCTATCAGTGTCCCTGTGCTAAACTAAGCTAAGCTACCGGTGTCTCTGTGTGCTAAAATAAGCTAAGCTACCAGTGTCTCTGTGTGCTAAGCTAAGCTACCGATGTCTCTGTGTGTTAAGCTAAGCTAAGCTACCGGTGTCTCTGTGTGCTAAGCTAAGCTACCGGTGTCTCTGTGTGTTAAGCTAAGCTAAGCTACCGGTGTCTCTGTGTGCTAAGCTAAGCTACCGTGTCTCTGCAGGTGGAGACGATCGGCGATGCCTACATGGTGGTGTCCGGGCTGCCGGTGCGGAACGGGAAGCTGCACGGCCGCGAGGTGGCCCGGATGTCCCTCACCCTGCTGGACGCCGTCCAGAGCTTCAGGATCAGACACCGAGCCAATCAGCAGCTGAGGCTACGCATCGGCATACACAGTGGTCAGTTACTACACACACACACACAGAGATACATACACACACACAGACACACACACACACACACACACACACACACACACACACACACACACACACACACACACACACACAGTTACTACACACACACGCTCCACTTTTGCCCTCCAGCAGACCGCTTGGCGCCCATTAGTTGACTGCAGAGGACTTGACGGGGCAGGCGGTGTTCAGGCATACGTATGGTGTGCCCTATCCAGCGCAGATGTTTTTTGGCCAGGCTGCTTCCATACAGATTGAGTCAGTGTTGCTGAGGATGTCTGTACGGGGGATTCAATCTTCCCAGGACAAGCTGAGGATCTGCTGTAGGCAGTGATATGGAAGGCCTCTAATCTGACCACTTTTTTCAGTAACGAGTAATCCAACGCGTTACTATTTCCAAACCAGTAATCAGATTAAAGTTACTTATCCAAGTCACTGGCGTTACTATTTTTGTCATTTTCCTTAGTAAAAATATATATTTTTGCTTTCTTGCGTCTCGGGGAGTGAAGTCACGTATGCGACGACAAGTCACGTTTTCATCATGAGGACAGTTAACGTTTTCATCATGAGGACAGGTCACGTTTTCATCATGAGGACAGGTCACGTTTTCATCATGAGGACAGGTCACGTTTTCATCATGAGGACAGTTAACGTTTTCATCATGAGGACAGTTAACGTTTTCAGCATGAGGACAGGTCACGTTTTCAGCATGAGGACAGGTCACGTTTTCAGCATGAGGACAGGTCACGTTTTCAGCATGAGGACAGGTCACGTGTACCACGCAGCGACAGGGAGGGAGGAGAGAGATGCGCGTTTTCTAGCTGGAAATACAGTCACTATATTTAGTTTGTGTCAGCTAAAGAAGGCAATATTAAGGTTCGCTGTACGCCCGCTGGTGGCGACAAAGTGCTATCTAGCTACAAAAATACAACGTCAAATTTGAAGAAACATTTGGAGAGAGCAGGAGGTCCCCCACCTCCCAAACAACAAAAGCTGGACTTCGGTGCAAAACCAGTAATTGGGGGAGAGTTGAAGAAGTTGATCGGGCAGTATGTTGTAGAGGAAATGCTGCCCTTAAACACGGTTGACTCGCTGTCTTTCGTGCCATAATAAACTGGGGTCCAAGACTCTGCCCCATATAGCAGAGTGGAGAGACATACCGCGTTGTAAACAGCCACGTTGGTGCTGATCTTCAGGTTACGGTTTTCAAAAACCCTGCTGCGTAGGCGTCCAAAAGATGTCCGGGTGTGTATTTCTGTGTCAAGGGAGCAGCATGAGGACAAAGTGGAGCCGAGGTAGGGGAAGTGGTCCACTGTTTTAAGTGGAACACCATTTATGTGAAAACTGGGTGGTGTGGGGGCGGGGGTGGTGAGATGGGACATGACTTCGGTTTTTTTAACGTTGACCTGTAGGCCAAAGGATTGGGACAGACTGGATATTGTGTTAAGGGCGTGCTGCATAGAGTCCGGGCTGTGAGCTAAGACGGCACAGTCATCAGCATACTGAAGCTCACAGATTTGGGGGGTCTTTGTCTTTGTGTGGGCCTGGAGCCGACGGATGTTGAAAAGGCTTCGGTCAAGTCTGTATTCCACATGGACACCGTCTTCATGTCCCATGGCACGGTGGGAGAGGCAGGTGATGACAGAGAGGAGGATGTTAAAGAGCACCGGAGCCAAGACACAGCCTTGCTTCACCCCAACGTTTACCTCGAAAAACTCTGACTGGAGTTCTCCCATGATTACTCTGGCTTGCATCCCGTCATGCAGCTGCTGTAGGATGTGGAGAAACTTGGGTGGTACCCCGAGTTTGGAGAGGTGTTTCCAGATCAGCTCACGGCTGATGGTGTCAAAAGCTTTGCTGAGGTCGATGAAGGCTACGTGAAGGTCTTTGTGATGTTCTCGGCTCTTCTCCTGCAGCTGCCTCAAGACAAAAACCATGTCTGTTGTGGATCTGGTCTTCTGGAAGCCACACTGTGCTCAACCAGTCTGCTGAGCATGATCTTGGTCAGGACTTTCCCTGCAACGGAGAGGAGAGATTTCCCATGGCTGTTGCGGTAGACTGCTCTGTCTCCTTTCTGTTTGTAGATGACCACGATGTTAGCATCCTTCCAGTCCTGTGGGAGGGTCCCATGTTCCCAGATGTTTTGGATCAGGAGGTGCAGGCGACGCGTGAGGGTGTATCCTCCGTGTTTGAAAACCTCTGCAGGGATTCCATCCATCCCTTCCTGGGGCCGTGCAATGCTTTTATGGCATCGTAAAAGCCTTGAGTGTTATTGCAGTCTGCCAGGTTCTGGATTTCTCGCGCCTTTTGCACCCACCATGTGTCTTCCATAGTCCGGAGGGCTCGCTGGGTTTCTGATCTTGCAGCAGTAAAGGTGGTTTTAAGGGTGGGAGATCCAGGGCAGGACAGGAGAGCTTTGTGGGCCTCATGCTTGGTTTTTAGGAGTAACTGTATCTCAGCTGAGTTACAGTCAAACCAGTCCTGGTGACGTTTCCTTGATTGGCCAAGTGCCTCTGAGGCTGCACTATAAATAGTCTGGCGCAGAGCTGGCCAGTCGGTTGTTTCCTCCGGGAGCTTGTTAAGGTTTTCAGCAAGGAGCCGTTGGAGGTTGTCTTTGGTGGTGAGGCTATTCAGCGCAATACAGTTTAGTTTCTTGTTTGGAGCGGTCCTCGGGCCACGGGGTTGAATGCTCATGAGTAGTTTGGATCTGACCATGAGGTGGTCAGTCCAGCACTCAGCTCCGCGCATAACACACCCGAGAACGTCTTGTCTGTCCTTTTGACGGACAATCACGTAGTCAAGGAGGTGCCAATGTTTTGAGCGGGGGTGCTGCCAGGTGGTCTTAAACCTGTTCTTCATCTGGAAGATGGTGTTAGTGATGACCAGCTGGTGCTCTGCACAGAGGGAGAGGAGTCTGAGCCCGTTGTGGTTCATTTTCCCCACACCATGCTGGCCAATGACTTTACTCCATACCTGCCCACTCTAGCATTGAAATCTCCCATGAGTATGAGCCTGTCCGTAACCGGGGTTTTCTGTAGGATGGCGTCAAGAGCTCTGTAGAAATCCTCTTTGATGTTGTGCTCGGCATCAAGAGTTGGTATGCACTGATGAGAGTGGAGAAGCGTCCCTTAGCCAGGGGGATGCGCCATGTCATCAGTCCTTCATTGATGCCGATGGGGGATTCAGGAATACAGCAAAGCCAACTCCATGGTTACGGCGAGTGCCTTCAGGGACCCCTTCCAAAAGAAGGTGTACCCAGCACCAACCTGTGTCAGGGAGTCCTCCCCATGTAGTCTGGTCTCGCTGAGAGCTGCTACATCGATGTTGTATCTTGCGAGCTCCAGGACCACCAGTGCTGTCCTGCGGTGGGGCCTGTCAGGAGTTACGGCTAAGTCCAGCAGCGTGCAAACATTCCAGGAAGCAATGCTTAGCTTATTTTTCACTTTGATTTTTTGACCGCAAGGGGGGATGCTCCGACGGTTGCGGGTTACCGTCCGGAGTGTGGGGAGCAGACAATTTTTGGACCACCTTTTCCAGGTCCTTGAGCAGTGTGGGGCTGCTCAGTCACAATGGAAGCTGCCGAAAAGATGCGCTGCTCCATCCCGCAGTCCTAGTGACCACTCCACTCATTCCATTGCCACCTGTGTGCATGGTTTGGTTAGGCACTCCCAGCCACATCCTTGGCCTGTGCCCACCACCATTCCACATCGCCACAGGACTTGTGAGGGGGTGGAGGGGAGCAAGGAGCTTGCACATAGGTAAGGATTAAGGTGAGGGTGTGGGTGCGCAGACCACACTCCCACCATGTCCTTGGCAGGTCTGGGTCAGCATCCAGTCGCATGGAGACCAAGACGACTGGAGACCCAGCATTGCTGCAGCCTTCATCCGCCTTTCCAGCCGTTGTGATGCTCCACTTAAGTCAGCCATCATCCTCCGCCTGTTCCACCGTTGAGGTCTTGTGTCTTTTTTTTCAGGGTGTGCTCCCTTAGCCTTTGCCTTTATAGGCTACCCCACAAGGCAGTGAGACTATTTACCCATAGCTGGGGCTGTGGTTGGCGGGTGCCAGGGCGTGTCCACTGCTTGGTGGGCGTGTCCACTGCTTGGTGGGCCTGCACACAGCGCCTCTGGGGCCCACTGCTGCTCCGAGATCCCCTACAGTTCAGCCTGGGTCCACTATGGGGCCCAGTTGCAGCGTGCAGCATGCAATAACTACTAAACTGCTAAACTACAGGCACTACTATCCCAGTACTGCATCACACACGCCCTGTGTGTCACACACACAACACACACACACATATACATACACACACACACACACACACACAGACACACACACATACAGACACACACACACACACACACACACACACACACATATACATACACACACACACACACACATATACACACACACACACACACACACACACACACACACACACATATACATACACACACACACACACACACACACACACACACACATATACATACACACACACACACACACACACACAGACACACACACATACAGACACACACACACACACACACACACACACACACAGCTACTAAAGCTCAAGCCCCCCTGAAAAATTATAATAAAAAATGTGTATGTGTGTATGTATGTATGTGTGTGTGTGTGTGTGTGTGTGTGTGTGTGTGTGTATGTATGTATATATGTGTGTGTGTGTGTGTGTGTGTGTGTGTGTGTGTGTGTAGGTCCGGTGTGTGCCGGTGTGGTTGGACTGAAGATGCCCAGGTACTGTCTGTTCGGAGACACAGTCAACACAGCGTCACGCATGGAGTCCAATGGAGAGGGTAACACACACACACACACACACACACACCCCACCCAACCCACCTCCCCCAGTGCTTGTTGTGATTGGTTGTATTGTGTGTGTGTGTGTGTGTGTGTGTGTGTGTGTGTGTGTGTGTGTGTGTGTGTGTGTGTGTGTGTGTGTGTGTGTGTGTGCAGCTCTGAAGATCCACGTGTCCGAGGCGACCAGAGACGTCCTGCAGGAGTTTGGCAGCTTCAGGCTGCAGCTCAGAGGAGAGGTCGAGATGAAGGGCAAGGGCCGCATGAGGACCTACTGGCTGCTGGGGGAGGAGACTCAAACCCCCGGCTGCTGACCTACTGGCTGCTGGGGGAGGAGACTCAAACCCCCGGCTGCTGACCTACTGGCTGCTGGGGGAGGGGACTCAAACCCCCGGCTGCTGACCTATTGGCTGCTGGGGGAGGGGACTCAAACCCCCGGCTGCTGACCTACTGGCTGCTGGGGGAGGGGACTCAAACCCCCGGCTGCTGACCTACTGGCTGCTGGGGGAGGGGACTCAAACCCACGGCTGCTGGGGGAGGACCCCTCCACCTGACTGACCTATCAGGAGATGGAGCCTCAGACTTTGTGAACAACCAGCCAGTATTAAACCCCTCCCGCTCCTCCTCCTCTCTGATTGGACGTTCAGCTCTGACATCATTTAAAGTGACAGGTCCAGAAACACGGACGGACGTAAAATTAGTTAATCGTGTAAAAAGAAAAATCAATTCTGTGTCGTTATTATTATTATTATTATTATTATTATTATTATTATTATTATAAACACTGTATTACCTCTGTTTGTCTGCCTGTCTGTTTCCCTGTCTGCCTGTCTCTCTGTCTGTCTGCCTGCCTGTCTGTCTGTCTGTCTGTCTCTCTGTCTGTCTCTCTGCCATGTCTCTCTGCCTGTCTGTCTCTCTGTTTATCTGTCTCTGTTTATTCTGTCTCTCTGCCTGTCTCTCTCTCTCTCTTTGGCCCTTCAAAATCCAAAATGTCCATCCCTGCTGACCATGGTCCCCTTGCCCCCCTATGTTAAATCCCTAACCCTAACCCCCTACCCCCCTAACCCTAACCCTAACCTGGGCGTTATTTTAGACTCCCATCTTAACCTGAACAAACACATAGCATCTGTTGTAAAGACCAGCTTTTACCAATTAAGAATAATTTCCAAACTCAAGTCTGTTCTGTCGTACAATGATGTGGAAACAGTCATCCACGCCTTCATAACCTCCCGCCTAGCCTGTCTGGTGGCACGGCTTCAGATGGTCCAAAATGCAGCGGCTAGGCCTCATCACCTTCACGTTACACCTGTCCTAGTCTACAGCGGCTAGGCTGCTCACCTTCACGTTACACCTGTCCTAGTCTACAGCGGCTAGGCTGCTCACCTTCACGTTACACCTGTCCTAGTCTACAGCGGCTAGGCTGCTCACCTTCACGTTACACCTGTCCTAGTCTACAGCGGCTAGGCTGCTCACCTTCACGTTACACCTGTCCTAGTCTACAGCGGCTAGGCTGCTCACCTTCACGTTACACCTGTCCTAGTCTACAGCGGCTAGGCCTCATCACCTTCACGTTACACCTGTCCTAGTCTACAGCGGCTAGGTTGCTCACCTTCACGTTACACCTGTCCTAGTCTACAGCAGCTAGGTTGCTCACCTTCACATTACACCTGTCCTAGTCTACAGCGGCTAGGCTGCTCACGAGCACGTTACACCTGTCCTAGTCTACAGCGGCTAGGTTGCTCACCTTCACATTACACCTGTCCTAGTCTACAGCGGCTAGGCTGCTCACGAGCACGTTACACCTGTCCTAGCCTCCTTGCACTTTGTCCAGTCTAGGATACAATTTAAAAATTTAAAATACTGCTGATGGTTTTTAAAGCTCTTCATGCCCTGGCCCCCAGCTACATAGCCAACACGGTCTTGTGGCAGTTTGTGTAAATGTCACGTTATTTGTAATCTATTGATTCGTGTTCACCGGGACGTTTTTCTTGGTTTTTACGTGTAAATGTCACGTTATTTTCTTGGGGAAAGGACGCCGGGAGACAGCCGAAAATGATGTTCCATAAGTTGGGAGGCGGCCGTGAGGCGGCCCGCTGGGGACGCACCACAGTAACGGGATGGCGGAAGTTGGGTTTAGGAGAAACCTTACGGGGAAAGGGCGCCTTACACGGCGGGAGACGGCCGCGGGGGACGGGGGACGCGCCACAATAACACACGGGATGCGATCCCCGCTCGCCCGGGTGAAAGTCCTGTGTTTGACCCATCCACCCTCCCGACCAGCCTCCCTACGCGGATTTTCGGCTTTTCATACTACTCCCTACCATTTTCGTGCTGTGGCCACGAAATATGCTTCCCATTGAAATACATTACTTCACCCTTTCATGCTGGCCACCACTTAAAAAACGAGAAAAATGTCCCCGTGAACACGTATCAATAGATTAAAATAACGTGACATTTACACAAACTGCCGTGAGACCGGGCTGGCATAGCAGATGTCATTCATCCCCACGTAGCCCCCAGGTCCCTCAGATCTCTCAGATCCTCCAGCCAAGGCCTCCTCCATGTCCCACGGTCCCGCCTAAAGCTAAAGGCCTCCTCCATGTCCCACGGTCCCGGCTAAAGCTAAAGGCCTCCTCCATGTCCCACGGTCCCGCCTAAAGCTAAAGGCCTCCTCCATGTCGCACAGTCCCGGCCTCCTCCATGTCCCACAGTCCCGGCTAAAGCTAAAGGCCTCCTCCATGTCCCACGGTCCCGGCTAAAGCTAAAGGCCTCCTCCATGTCCCACGGTCCCGGCTAAAGCTAAAGGCCTCCTCCATGTCCCACGGTCCCGGCTAAAGCTAAAGGCCTCCTCCATGTCCCACAGTCCCGGCCTCCTCCATGTCCCACAGTCCCGGCTGAAGCTAAAGGCCTCCTCCATGTCCCACGGTCCCGGCTAAAGCTAAAGGCCTCCTCCATGTCCCACAGTCCCGGCCTCCTCCATGTCCCACAGTCCCGGCTGAAGCTAAAGGCCTCCTCCATGTCCCACAGTCCCGGCCTCCTCCATGTCCCACAGTCCCGGCCTCCTCCATGTCCCACAGTCCCGGCTGAAGCTAAAGGCCTCCTCCATGTCCCACGGTCCCGGCTAAAGCTAAAGGCCTCCTCCATGTCCCACAGTCCCGGCCTCCTCCATGTCCCACAGTCCCGGCCTCCTCCATGTCCCACAGTCCCGGCTGAAGCTAAAGGCCTCCTCCATGTCCCACAGTCCCGGCCTCCTCCATGTCCCACGGTCCCGGCCTCCTCCATGTCCCACGGTCCCGGCTGAAGCTGAAAGGTGACAGAGCCTTTTCTGTTGCTGGCCCTCAGCTGTGGACCGACTGCCACCTGACATCAGAAGTTCTCCTTCTATTACCATATTCAAAGCCAGGCTCCAAACTCACCTTTTTACATCGGCCTTCCTGGCATCTTAATTGTATAACTCTGCTATGTTTGTAATTAAGTGTTTGTCTTTTGATGTCGTTTTAGCCTAAATCACTGATGTGTAAGTGTATTTTATTTTATTTTATGACCCTGTGGCTAATGAGCTATGTACAGCACTTTGGTCAGCGTAAACGTGCTATAGAAGTACACTTTACTTACTTACTTACTCTGTCTCTCTGTCTGTCTGTCTGTTTCTCTGTCTGTCTGTCTCTCTGTCTGCCTGTCTGTCTGTCTGTGTCTCTGTCTGTCTCTCTTTCTCTCTGCCATGTCTGTCTCTCTCTGTCTGTCTGCCTGTCTGTCTCTCTCTCTGTCTGCCCGTCTGTCTCTCTGTCTCTGTCTGTCTGTCTACCTGTCTGTCTCTCTCTGTCTGTCTGCCTGTCTGTCTGCCTGTCTGTCTCTCTCTCTGCCTCTCTGTCTGCCTGCCTGCCTGTCTCTCTCTCTGTCTCTCTGTGTTTCTCTCTGTCTCTTTGTCTGTCTGTCTGCCTGCCTGTCTGTCTGTCTGTCTGTCTGTCTGTCTGCTGTCTGTCTGTCTGTCTGTCTGTCTCTCTGTCTGTCTGTCTGTCTGCCTGTCTGTCTCTCACACTTGTAATAAGAGGACACATGTGTAGTTTGGTCACAGTTTATAGAAATAAAGGAAGATCATATTGTGAACTAAAAACCGTGTCTTTCATATTCCATTATAAAATCTCACAATTATGTTGTTGTTTTGCTTTTTCATAAAGAATTCTCCCCTCCACAAACATGAATTAGGATTTTATTTAACAGAAAGTTTGACCTGGAAAATTCGGCTTTGAAATAACACACCAATGAGCTCTTATTTTAATATGATTATAACTTCTATGACTGTTTATTAACCGCTGTTCTCATACTACGGTGGCCAGCCATCATTTAAAACATGCTGGTGTAGTTCCACTAACTCACCGCCAGGTGGCAGCATCGGGCCGTCAGAGGAGAGAGGGGCGCTGCTGTCTCACTGTAGAACATGAAGACAGGAAATAGTCGACCCTTTTTCAGTTTGCAGTCACAACTTATTTATATTTATGTGTTACATAATGTTGATTGTTTTAATCTTTAACAATAATTAATTCACGAAACATGCCGTTATATTACACGCGGGGAAATCGCCGAACCATAACCCATTCATAAAACTTCACAATTTATATTTGTTTTGCTTTTTTGTAAAGAGTTCTTACCTCGACAAACATAAATTATGATTATTTTAAATCGTTGGTTTAGACTTAGAAATGCGGCATAAAAGAAAAACTACAAATAGTTTCTATTTAACCTAGAGTGCCACTTTTATCCGTGAAACCCATAATATACACAGCGGTAGTCGGTGGAAGACAGACACGTTAAAACAGACTTTTTTAGAACAAGGTTTGGCGGAAAAAACAAAGTTCATCTAACAGTATTTGGGGTCCTGTTCAAATCTTTAACGACAGATTTGTGTCCTTGGTGTGCATTGTTGAAACGTGCCGTTATATTGTATGCGGGGATATCGCCATACCGTATTCCATTAATAACCCTCCACAATTTAAACTTATTTTTCTTTTTCAGAAAGATTATTTTCCTCCTGTGTGTGTGTAATAAGTAATAAATGAAGATAAGTTCAGTACAGCAGGCCGGGGGATTGGCTCCAGATTTGTGTGTGTGTGTGTGTGTGTGTGTGTGTGTGTGTGTGTGTGTCTGTGTGTCTGTGTGTGTGTGTGTGTGTGTGTGTGTGTGTGTGTGTGTGTGTGTGTGTGTGTGTGTGTGTGTCTGTCTGTGTGTGTATGTATGTGTGTATGTGTGTGTGTGTGTGTGTGTGTGTGTGTATATATGTGTGTGTGTGTGTGTGTGTGTGTGTGTCTGTGTTTGTTTGTCTCTGTGTGTGTGTGTGTGTGTGTGTGTATATATGTGTGTGTGTGTGTGTGTGTGTGTCTGTGTGTGTGTGTCTGTGTGTGTGTCTGCTGATGTGTGTGTGTGTGTGTGTGTGTGTGTGTGTCTGTGTGTGTGTCTGCTGTATGTGTGTGTGTGTGTATATATATGTGTGTGTGTGTGTGTGTGTGTGTGTGTGTGTGTGTGTGTGTGTGTCTGTGTGTGTGTTTGTCTGTGTGTGTGTGTGTCTGCTGTGTGTGTGTGTGTGTGTGTGTGTGTGTGTGTGTGTCTGTCTGTCTGTCTGTCTGTGTGTGTGTGTGTGTGTGTGTGTGTGTGTGTGTGTGTGTGTGTGTGTGTCTCTTTGTGTCTGTAGAGTTTAGATAATGCCTCATTTGCATATTAAATATCTCTAAGGAAACGACTAATTATTATTTATAAACACACAAAGTAATAAATGAACATAAGTTCAGTACAGCAGGCCGGGGGATTGGCTCCAGATTTCCTCTCCTCTCATTGGTCCATCTGGACGTCACTCAGAGGTGTCAGCGCGCTGATTGGTCAGAAGGCGCCGCCTACGCTCTGTACGGATGTCCGTTATGTTTCTGTGTTCGGGCAGAGTGTCACACGCACACACACAGCGGGACTTTGCTCCGAAATAAGTTTTAAAAACACACAGCTACCGAGCGAAGCGGCTCGCGCGGAGGCTCCGACACCGACAGCGGCCACACAGTGTCCGGTACCCAGCAGAACCGGGTATAACCCCCGTTACCGGGAGCTCCAGTGAGCCTGGCGGGAGCAGATGGAGGCTGCACCGGCGAAGGCGAAGCCGCAGGGCCGACTCCTGGTGTCCACCCAGCTGGACGCTAAGGACGAGCTAGAAGAGGTAGG
The DNA here is from genome assembly GCF_008315115.2 of Sander lucioperca. NCBI lineage: Eukaryota > Metazoa > Chordata > Actinopteri > Perciformes > Percidae > Sander > Sander lucioperca. The sequence continues at coordinate 23,815,037 of NC_050188.1, forward strand.
CTGACCCGGGTTAACGCTCTGGGACACACTTATAACCCGGGATAAAGCCGGTTAGAACAGCCGTTTGGCAGCAGTTTTAAAAACAAGCGCTGGGTACAAAGAGACGGGTTGTGGCTTAGAGGGGATACACGTACGGCCGGAACGCTAAAGCTAGGCTAATATAATAATATATATGTTTAATACTTTCACCCAGGAGACGCGGGAGTGTTGTAGCGCGAGCCACTATCTTGTTCCTTAACTTAACGAGTGGGTTTGGTGTCTAAACTGTTAACTGTTAACTGTCGTCGCCGTAGCTGTATCCCTTCTAGAGACGGAATGGAGCAGCAGGCTAGTTAGCATGGCTAGCTTGGTGGCTAGCATCGTTAGCATAGCACAGCCGGACGGTGCTGTGTGTAAACATGGTGTTGGTGGGTTGTACACACCGTGTGTGTGTGTGTGTGTGTGTGTGGGGGGGGGGGGGTTGTTTACTAGTTAGTGTTTATAAAGACGCCACAGTGCAGACGTGAAGAAACACAGCTGACGGATGGTTAGCCTAGCATGCTAACTCTACGTAAACATGGATGAGAGCAAAGAAAGTGACACATACGCATGCGCAGTGTTCGTGATTCACATGTCAGAAGAGATGCAGCTTTAACACACACACACACACACACACACACACACACACACACACACACACAGAGAGACACACAGACAGACAGTTTCAGCAGATATAGAAAGTTAGTTTTAGAAGTCTTACCTACTGCACCTTTAATCCTTCATAAACTGTTGGGTAGTTTAAACTACAGCATGTGTGTGTGTGTGTGTGTGTGTGTGTGTTTGCAGAGATTGGAGCGGTGCGTTGGGATCGTCCAGTCATTGACCAATGGGCTGTCAGAGAGAGAGGCAAACGACGCGCTCACTGCCAACGTAAGAAGCTAACCTCCTCCTACATGCTCACAATCATTCTCCTCTTACGTTTTGTGTCCCTTAAATGTTTGTTATCCAATATTTATTTGTAGCGCTGCAACTAACGATTAATTTCATAGTCCATTAATCTGTTGATTATTTTCTAGATTAGTAGTTTGCTCTGTAAAATGTCAGAAAATGTGGATCAGAGTTTCCCAAAAAGCCCACGATGACGTCCTCTGAGTGGCTGTTTCCTGTCCTGCAGGTGTGTAAAGGTCCGACGCAG
>NC_050188.1:23826210-23836210 GCF_008315115.2 Sander lucioperca
AATAATGATAATATAATAATAATAATAATAATCATAATCTTGTCTCCTCAGTGACACAGAGACTCAGTGTGAAGTGATGCAGGAGGTGGTAGATCTGATCATGGAGGTGAGTTTCCTTTCAGCTATCTGTGTACTAATACTCTAATACTAATACTCTACTGGCTTTACTCTCTGCTGGGTACCTGTGTGTACCAGTGTATAACGGTGTGTAACAGTGTGTACCAGTGTGTAACTGTGTGTATTTCTGTGTAACAGTGTGTACGTGTGTGTGTGTGTGTGTGTGTGTGTGTGTGTATCAGCGTGTACCAGTGTGTATTTCTGTGTACCAGTGTGTAACTGTGTGTACCAGCGTGTAACAGCGTGTACCAGTGTGTATTTCTGTGTACCAGTGTGTACCAGCGTGTAGCAGTGTGTACCTGAGTGTATTTCTGTGTACCAGTGTGTACCAGTGTGTAGCAGTGTGTATTTCTGTGTACCAGTGTGTATTCCTGTGTAACGGTGTGTATTCCTGTGTACCGGTGTGTATTCCTGTGTACCGGTGTGTATTCCTGTGTACCGGTGTGTATTCCTGTGTACCGGTGTGTATTCCTGTGTACCGGTGTGTATTCCTGTGTACCGGTGTGTATTCCTGTGTACCGGTGTGTATTCCTGTGTAACGGTGTGTATTCCTGTGTACCGGTGTGTATTCCTGTGTACCGGTGTGTATTCCTGTGTAACGGTGTGTATTCCTGTGTAACGGTGTGTATTCCTGTGTAACGGTGTGTATTCCTGTGTACCGGTGTGTATTCCTGTGTACCGGTGTGTATTCCTGTGTACCGGTGTGTATTCCTGTGTACCGGTGTGTATTCCTGTGTAACGGTGTGTATTCCTGTGTAACGGTGTGTATTCCTGTGTACCGGTGTGTATTCCTGTGTACCGGTGTGTATTCCTGTGTACCAGTGTGTATTCCTGTGTAACGGTGTGTATTCCTGTGTACCAGGAGGACTTTGACCCAGAGCAGATGTCAGCTCTGGCTTCCTGTCTGGCTGAACTGTTTAAAGATCACTTCAGAGGAGACGTACTGCCCGACGACATCACCGAGGAGTAAGAATCACCTAGCAACAACAATCACTTAGCAACAACAATCATCAGCATCATAATCGTATTCCTTCATTCATAACTTTATTCATTCATTCATAACGTTATTCATTCATTCATAATGTTAATCATTTCATATTCAGTGTTCAAACTAACAGACTCTGAGATGCACCCAACAGGATCTCAAAGGGATAAAATAACCGTCTGTCTGCCTGCCTGCCTGTCTGTGTCTCTCTCTCCCTCCCTGCCTGTCTGTCTGTCGTTCTCTCTCTCTCTCTCTCTCTCTCTCTCTCTCTCTCTGCCTGTCTGTGTCTCTCTCTCCCTCCCTGCCTGTCTGTCTGTCGTTCTCTCTGTCTCTCTCTCTCTCTCCCTCTCTCTCTCTCTCTCTGCCTGTCTCTCTCTCCCTGTCTGCCTGCCTGTCTGTCTCTCAGGTCCCTGGAGGAGTCTGTGTCTAAGCCTGTCTGCCTGATCTTCAGGAACCTGGTCACCATGCAGGAGGATAACAGCGGTTTCTCCGTCCTGCTCGACATGCTGGCCGAGTTCTACCAGAAACAGCCCAAGATAGGCTACCACCTGCTGTACTACCTGAAGGCTAGGTTAGACACACACACACACACACACACACACACACACACACACACACACACACACACACACACACCTACCACCTGCTGTACTACCTGAAGGCTAGGTTAGACACACACACACACACACACACACACACACACACACACACACACACCTACCACCTGCTGTACTACCTGAAGGCTAGGTTAGACACACACACACACACACACACACACACACACACACACACACACACACACACACACACACACCTACCACCTGCTGTACTACCTGAAGGCTAGGTTAGACACACACACACACACACACACACACACACACACACACACACACACACACACACACACCTACCACCTGCTGTACTACCTCAAGGCCAGGTGAGGGGAAACCCTGGTATTAAAGTGTGTGTGTGTTTATGTCTGTCTGTGTGTTTATGTCTCTGTGTGTCTCTGTGTGTGTGTGTGTGTGTGTGTGTGTGTGTGTGTGTGTAGTAAAGCAGCCAATGGGAAGATGATGCTGTACGAGTCGTTTGCTCAGGCGACGGCTCTTGGGGATCTGCACACGTGTCTGATGATGGACATGAAGGCCTGTCAGGAGGACGACGTCAGGCTGCTCTGTTACCTCACCCCCTCCATCTACTCTGAGGTACACACACACACACACACACACACACAGAGACACACACAGAGACACACACACACACACACACACAGAGAGCAGACGGACAGAGAGAGAGAGAGAGAGACAGACAGACGGACAGAGAGACAGCCAGCCCCTGTGTGCTGTGTCTCACCTGGTGTGTTTGTGACTGTCCTGTAGTTTCCAGATGAGACGTTGAGAAGTGGCGAGCTGCTCAACATGATCGTCGCCGTCATCGACTCCACACAGGTAACAGCTGACTCACACTTCCTGTTTCCTGTGTGTCCAGCTGCTCAGGAACCAGGATGTAACTTCTCTCTCTCTGTCTGTCTGTCTCTCTCTGTCTTTCTCTCTGTCTGTCTGTCTCTCTCTCTGTGTGCAGTTACAGGAGCTGATGTGTCACGTTATGATGGGAAACCTGGTGATGTTCAGGAAAGACTCAGTCCTCAACATCCTCAGTGAGACACACACACACACACACACACACACACACACACACACACACACACACACACACACACACACACACACACACACACACAGAGACACACACACACACACAGACACACAGAGACACACACACACACACACAGACACACACACACACACAGAGACACACACACACACAGACACACACACACAGAGACACACACACACAGACACACAGAGACACACACACACACACACACAGAGACACACACACACACACACACACAGAGACACACACACACACACACACAGAGACACACACACACACACACACACAGAGACACACACACACACACACACACACACACACACAGAGACACACAGAGACACACACACACACACACACACACACACAGAGACACACACACACACACACAGAGACACACACACACACACACACACAGAGACACACACACACACACACAACCACTCCCACTGCGGTGGACAGTCTGTCTTCATGTCTTCTCTCTCTGGTCCCGTGTCTACAGTCCAGTCTCTGGACTGGGAGACCTTTGAGCAGTACAGCACCTGGCAGCTGTTTCTGGCTCACAGCGTTCCCCTGGAGACCATCATCCCCATCCTGCAGCACCTCAAGTACAAAGGTGAGTAGTACAGTCATGTTACAGTATATAGGAGAGTAGTACTCTGACATCCTGCTGGAAACAGCCATGTAACAGTATATAGGAGAGTAGTACTCTGACATCAACAGTATTCAGCCATGTAACAGTATATAGGAGAGTAGTACTCTGACATCCTGCTGGAAACAGTATAAAGGAGAGTAGTACTCACTGTAAGTATTTGCGTCTCAGAATCTGTTCTTGTGTCCTGCAGAACATCCGGAGGCGTTGTCCTGTCTGCTGCTGCAGCTCCGCAGAGAGAAGTAAGAATTCACCCTAACCCTAACCCTAACCCAGGGGTTCTCAACCTTTTGCAAGCTGGGCCCCCCCAAAAAAGGTTGAATTCTTTAGCAATATAAAATGTGTGTACAGGTAATACAATACTACTAGTGTATTGGACATCTACATGCATACTTACCCTTGTATTGCCCCCCCCCGCTAGGCTATTATTTTTAGGCCCACACTATTATTATTATTATTATTATTATTATTATTATTATTATTATTATTATTATTATTATTATTATTATTATTATTATTATTATCATCATCATCAGTAGCGGTAGATAGGCCTATTAGCATTACTAGGCTATTGTTATAATTGGCAGTAGCACCAGACTTCTAATGTGAGCTTTCAGGCATTATTATTATTATTAATATATTATTATTACTAATATTAGAATTGGCACCAGACCTCTGATATGAATTTGTGCTTTATTATAGTTATTATATACTAGTCCTAACAGTAGGCAGATCATCTGTATTTTCTCCAGAAGCTTGCAGGTAGCTGATGTTAATGTGAGACCTGAGCCAGGTATGCTTCATCGTACCTTAGAAGCTTTTTTGCAGCTGGTGGTGCGTCGGTCGCCTTGTTGGTCCTCACTAGAAATCTCTCCATTTTGTTTGGTTTTGAAATAATTTGGATGTGGATTAGTTGTGTTTTCAATAACGTTGAGGCTATGATGTAACGATGTGTGTGTGTGTGCAGCCTGGACGTGGAGTGGTGTGTGTCTCCTCTCTGCAGGCTGGGACTGCTGCGCGAGGCTACTGAGAGACTGACCGGCTGTGAGGGCTTTTGGACGGGGGGGGGGGCTCACGGCAGCACCCGCTGCTCGTTGAGCACATAACTGCAGAGTGATACGTGCTTTCGAGTCTCCAAACACCACAAAAGTCTCCAATAACACCAGTAAAAGTCGCTAGATTTATCGCTAGTCGCTTTTGACAAAAAAGTCGCCAGGAGGATGATTTGTTTTACAGTGCGGAGGCTCCACGCAGAGCTTCCTCCGTAACCTACAAAAGTGGCCTGATGTTTATGTGTGTGTGTGTGTGTGTGTGTGTGTGTGTGTGTGTGTGTGTGTGTGGTAGAGGGAGAAGTGAGAGAGTGACGGCGTTTAGCTTTAGAGCGAGTACCGACTCTAGAGTCATAGTGAGAGAAACTAAGTGTCTCCTCTGTTCTTTCTGACCACGGTGGGAAATCTGGAGCAGGAGAAGTTAACCCTCTCCTTGATCTCATGTTGTTATAGAGGAGGAGAACCAGGAGAAGTTAACCTCTCCTTGATCTCATGTTGTTATAGAGGAGGAGAACCAGGAGAAGTTAACCTCTCCTTGATCTCATGTTGTTATAGAGAAGGAGAACCAGGAGAAGTTAACCTCTCCTTGATCTCATGTTGTTATAGAGAAGGAGAACCAGGAGAAGTTAACCTCTCCTTGATCTCATGTTGTTATAGAGGAGGAGAACCAGGAGAAGTTAACCTCTCCTTGATCTCATGTTGTTATAGAGAAGGAGAACCAGGAGAAGTTAACCCTCTCCTTGATCTCATGTTGTTATAGAGAAGGAGAACCAGGAGAAGTTAACCTCTCCTTGATCTCATGTTGTTATAGAGGAGGAGAACCAGGAGAAGTTAACCTCTCCTTGATCTCATGTTGTTATAGAGGAGGAGAACCAGGAGAAGTTAACCCTCTCCTTGTGTTCATGTTGTTATGGAGAAGGAGAACCAGGAAATGAGTCGGGGAGGAAATGCAACGCTACCCAGCCACGACCGAACAGCGTGCGTCGCCGCGACGTGTAGTTACGTTTATGTGATTTTTTTTTTTTTTCCTCCCATCCTGTAGCGCCCCCCCCCCAGGAGAGTGTCTGCGCCCCCCCAGGGGAGCGGGCCCCACAGGTTGAGAACCACTGCCCTAACCCATTCACCTTGACCATAACCCTCTCTTTGTCTGTCTTCCTGTCTCTCTCTCTCTATGTGTGCCTGTCTCTCTCTGTCTGTCTGTGTGCCTGTCTCTCTCTCTGTGTACCTGTCTCTCTCTCTCTCTGTGTACCTGTCTCTCTCTCTGTCCAGGCCCAGTGAGGAGATGGTGAAGATGGTGCTGAGTCGTCCCTGTCACCATGACGACCAGTTCACCACCAGCATCCTGAGACACTGGGCGTCGAAACACGACGACACGCTGGGAGAGCACATCAAGGCCCAGCTGATCAAGAACAACAACCAGCCCCGCAAGAGACAGAGGTACAGACACACAGACAGGTCAGAGAGACAGACAGGTCACACAGACAGGTCAGAGAGACAGACAGGTCACACAGACAGGTCAGAGAGACAGATGGGTCAGACACACAGACAGGTCAGAGAGACAGACAGGTCAGAGAGACAGACAGGTCAGAGAGACAGATGGGTCAGAGAGACAGACCGGTTAGAGAGAGAGACGGGTCAGAGAGACAGACGGGTCAGAGAGACAGATGGGTCAGACACACAGACAGGTTAGAGAGACAGGTTAGACACACAGACAGGTCAGACAGACAGGTTAGAGAGACAGGTTAGACACACAGACAAGTCAGACAGACAAGTTAGAGAGACAGACAGGTTAGAGAGACACACAGACAGGTCAGACACACAGACAGACAGGTCAGACACACAGACAGACAGGTTAGACAGACAGACAGAGGGTAGAGAGACAGACAGGCAGAGGTTAGAGAGAGACAGACAGGTGAGAGGAGAGACAGACAGGCAGAGGTTAGAGAGAGAGAGAAAACTGGTGATTTTTTTTAGGAATTGTTTTTAAAAAGTTGGAATATTTTGCCACAGAAAAACCGAGGTGACAGTTGTATAATGTTGTCTCTAAAAAACACGATCTGTGTGTCTGTCTGTGTGTGTGTGTGTGTGTGTGTGTGTGTGTGTGTGTGTGTGTGTGTGTGTGTGTGTGTGTGTGTGTGTGTGTGTGTGTGTGTGTGTGTGTGTTCAGTCTACGCAGCTCCAGCAGTAAACTGGCTCAGCTGACTCTGGAACAGATTTTGGAACATCTGGACAACCTGAGGCTGAGCCTGAGCAACACCAAGAACAACTGTCAGTAATCTGATTACTATGAGTAACTATTAGTACTTGATTACTGATGTATCAGTGGCTGATTGGCTGTGTTAGTGATGTATCAGTAGCTGATTGGCTGTTTGTCTCCGTCTTCAGTCTTCACTCAGACTCCGATCCTTCAGGCTCTGCAGCACGTTCAGGCCAGCTGTGATGAGGCACACAAGATGAGGTACACACACACAGAGACACACACACACGCACACACACACAGAGACACACACACACACACACACACACACAGAGACACACACAGAGACACACACACACACACACAGAGACACACACACACGCACACACACACAGAGACACACACACACACACACACACACAGAGACACACACAGAGACACACACACACACACACACACACACAGAGACACACACACACACACACACACACACACACACACAGAGACACACACACACACACACACACACACACAGAGACGCACACACAGAGACAGACAGACACACACACACGCAGACAGACACACATATTTTGAAAAAGTTCATATATTTTAAGAAGTTGAATATTTTGAGAGCGTGGTGACATCACGCATGTCCTGATGACATCACTTCCTCCCTCAGGTTCAGTGACCTGTTCGCCCTGGCCGAGGAGTACGAGGACTCTCAGGCCAAGCCGCCAAAGTCTCGCCGGAAGGCGCCGGTGTCCTCGCCACGCTCCCGGAAAGGAGCCGCGCCACCCACCAACGAGGAGGAGAGCGCCTCCAGCAGCGCCTCGGTACATACGCCACACGACGCATGTTCAATCCCAGCGGCAACTTCCCACCAGACTTCATGTAAATAATCGGGACTTTTAGCGTGTATAGAGCCAGCATATTTCCACCAGACTTCATGTAAATAATCAGGACTTTTATCATCGTAAAACACACTTCATTCAAAGTGGACAGAAACTAAATCAAACTATCAAAAGCCGTCTTGGTTCATCTTTCCACTGTTCCAACAATCACCACTCTGGTTTGGTTGAAATAAACCCTTAATTCACCCATTTACATGTGGAGATATGCTGGCTCTATACACGCTAAAAGTCCTGATTATTTACATGGAGTCTGGTGGAGATATGCTGGCTCTATACACGCTAAAAGTCCTGATTATTTACATGGAGTCTGGTGGAAATATGCTGGCTCTATACACGCTAAAAGTCCTGATTATTTACATGGAGTCTGGTGGAAATATGCTGGCTCTATACACGCTAAAAGTCCTGATTATTTACATGGAGTCTGGTGGGATTTCTTAATAATTTTGTCATTGTGTTTCAGGAGGAGGAAGACTCGAAGCCCAAAGCTCCGAAGAGGAAGAGGAAAGGCTCGTCCGCCGTCGGCTCTGACAGCGACTGATCTGACCACGGAGACCGTCAGCCAATCAGCCGCTCCGACCCCGCTCCGGCTCCGGAAGAGGCCCCGCCCCCTCCCAATGACACGCACTGACCGCCGTGGGAGGGGCGGGGCTCTGAGACGCCGCGGACTGTTTTTTTAAAATCCGTGCAGCGAACTGACTTTCACGGGACGAGACTCACGCTGTTTCCATGGAGACGGGGCAAAAAAGGTCGCCATGTGGCTCCCATGTGGCTGTTTTTTCCCACAATGCACTTTGAGGAGGAAACCACGAACTTTTGGGAACCGACAGACTGATTTTAATACGTGATGATGATGATGATGATGATGATGATGATGATGATGGGGGGGGGGGCGGCGCGCATTCCTTTTAGCTCGGAAGTGGGAATGACATCACACCGACTACGGCTGCGTATCGCCATGGATACCATTACATTTGGGATTCAATGTCAATATTTCAGCTGCAAAACCAGTTAGAGAGGCAGGCAGAGAGAGACGAACAGGCAGGCAGAGAGACAGAGACAGACAGACAGGCAGGCAGACAGACAGACAGGCAGGCAGAGAGACAGAGACAGACAGGCAGGCAGAGAGACAGACAGGCAGGCAGAGACGAACAGGCAGGCAGAGAGACAGACAGGCAGAGACAGACAGGCAGGCAGAGACAGACAGGCAGGCAGAGAGACAGGCAGGCAGGCAGAGACAGGCAGGCAGAGAGACAGACAGATTAACAGACAGACAGATTAGTTGAGACCAACTCCAGCCCTAACGTTAACATCCAAAACGTAGAAGTAGAAATAAACATTCATCATAAACATCTCGTTCCGGTTATTCCCGACTTCCCTGATAAAATGGAACGTACCTTTATTGTGGAGGATCCTGACTTCCTGCTGTTTCAGCAGCTCCTTCCTGTTTGTCCCGCTGCAGTAAAATCTCGTCTGTTCATCATGTTGGAAGAACTTCATATAAACACTGATGGTTTGGTACTGGTCGTCAGTCGTCTGTTACTGGGGGGGGGGGCTCAGATTATTATTCTAGGTGTCTGACAACATTATGGGATGGATCCCTACAGAGATAGACCTTTTAGTTAAAGAGTAAGATCCTTTTAGTTTAACATGAAACAGCCCCGAAATCACCATCACCAAACCCACCAGACTCCATGTAAATAATCAGGACTTTTAGCGTGTATAGAGCCAGCATATTTCCACCAGACTCCATGTAAATAATCAGGACTTTTAGCGTGTATAGAGCCAGCATATCTCCACCAGACTCCATGTAAATAATCAGGACTTTTAGCGTGTATAGAGCCAGCATATTTCCACCAGACTCCATGTAAATAATCAGGACTTTTAGCGTGTATAGAGCCAGCATATCTCCACATGTAAATGGGTGAATTAAGGGTTTATTTCAACCAAACCAGAGTGGTGATTGTTGGAACAGTGGAAAGATGAACCAAGACGAGTTTTTTTTTTTTTAAGATTATTTTTTGGGGCATTTCTGCCTTTAATGATAGGAAAGCAATGAAAGGGGGAGAGAGAGGGGGAAGACATGCAGGAAATCGTCCCAGGTCGGACTTGAACCCTGGACCTTCTGCATCGAGGCATGAACCTCTGTATATGTGCCGACTGAGCTATCCTGGCCACCCAAGACGGATTTTAATAGTTTTGATTTAGTTTCTGTCCACTTTGAATGAAGTGTGATGTATGATAAAAGTAGTGATTATTTACATGGAGTCTGGTGGAGTTAGCAAACGCAAAAAAAAAATAAAAAATAAAAATATATATATATATATATATATATATTAAAATAAGGATCTTACTCTAACAGAAAAAAAGAGTTTTGTTACTGAAAAATTTCAGAAATTTGAGGATAATAAACAGATT
>NC_050188.1:23846210-23848710 GCF_008315115.2 Sander lucioperca
TAGCTAACCTCAGAGGTAAACAGAGCTAACTGTTAGCTAACCTCAGAGGTAAACAGAGCTAACTGTTAGCTAACCTCAGAGGTAAGCACGAGCTAACAGTTAGCTAACCTCAGAGGTAAGCACGAGCTAACAGTTAGCTAACCTCAGAGGTAAACACGAGCTAACTGTTAGCTAACCTCAGAGGTAAACACGAGCTAACAGTTAGCTAACCTCAGAGGTAAACACGAGCTAACTGTTAGCTAACCTCAGAGGTAAACAGAGCTAACTGTTAGCTAACCTCAGAGGTAAGCACGAGCTAACAGTTAGCTAACCTCAGAGGTAAACACGAGCTAACTGTTAGCTAACCTCAGAGGTAAGCACGAGCTAACAGTTAGCTAACCTCAGAGGTAAACAGAGCTAACTGTTAGCTAACCTCAGAGGTAAACAGAGCTAACTGTTAGCTAACCTCAGAGCTAACTGTTAGCTAACCTCAGAGGTAAACACGAGCTAACAGTTAGCTAACCTCAGAGGTAAACAGAGCTAACTGTTAGCTAACCTCAGAGCTAACTGTTAGCTAACCTCAGAGGTAAACACGAGCTAACTGACAGCCCTTCCTCTGACCTGTGATGATGTCATTGGTTCAGAGGTCATGTTTCTCCAGAATGAACGCCGTCTCCAAACGCCTCAAACTCAGCCAGTCTAAACCGCCACCCGGCGCCGCACGGAGCCTCAGACCGCCACGCTCCGGTCCACTGCTCAGCTCCCATGATGCTTTGCTGCTGCCGCCTCCTGCAGGGGGCGGAGCTCCGGAGGAGGAGGAGGAGGAGTTCCTGCTAGTGGAGGAAGACACCACTGACTCCAGCCTCATCATCACCATGGGTAACACACACACACACACACACACACACTGGACAGACACACACACATTACATTACATGTCATGTAGCTGACGCTTTTATCCAAAGCGACTTACAATTAAGTGCTTTCAACTGTGAAGGTTCAAGCTCCAGACCACCAGTAGTAAGAGTAAATACATTAGCTTTAAATAGGCAAAGCTACAAAGAGACAAATGAAAGGGCAGGTTCTTTTTATTTTATTTTTATCCGAGGTGTAGTCGGAAGAGATGTGTTTTTAGCCTTTGGTGGAAGGTGTGTAGGCTTTCGGCCATCCTGATGTCGATGGGGAGCTCGTTCCACCATTTGGGAGCCAGGACAGTGAACAGTCGGGATTTGGTTGAGTGATTAGTTCTCCCTCGCTGTGACGGGGCAGCCAGCAGGTTGGCTGATGCAGAGCGAAGTGGGCGGGTTGGGGTATATGGTTTGACCATGTCCTGGATGTAAGCGGGTGCTGATCCGTTCGTGGCCCTGTACGTCAGTACTAGTGTCTTGAAGCGGATGCGGGCAGCAACTGGTAACCAGAGAAGAGAGCGGAGGAGAGGTGTAGTGTGAGAGAACTTGGGGAGGTTGAAGACAAGTCGAGCCGCTGCATTCTGAATGAGCTGCAGGGGTTGGATGGCACATACAGGCAGGCCAATCAGGAGGGAGTTGCAGTAGTCTAGACGTGAGATGACTAGAGCCTGAACCAGAACCTGAGCCTCCTTCTGCGTTAGAAGGGGACGTATCCTTCTGATGTTATGCAGCATGTATCTACACGATCGGGTGGTTGCAGCGATGTTAGCAGTGAAGGAGAGTTGGTCGTCAAGTGTTACACCCAGGTTTCTAGCAGTCTGGGTGGGGACTACTATAGAGTTGTCAATTGTTATAGTCAGGTCTTGGGTAGGAGAGCCCTTCCCTGGAAGGAAAAGGAGCTCAGTCTTGTCGAGGTTGAGTTTCAGATGGTGTGTGGACATCCAAGAAGAGATGTCAGTCAGACAGGCCGAGATACGTGATGCTACCTGAGTTTCAGACTCAGGAAAGGAGAGAATTAGTTGGATGTCATCTGCGTAGCTGTGATAAGAAAAGCCGTGCGACTGAATGACAGACAGAGAGAGTTGGTGTACAGAGAGAAGAGGAGGGGACCCAGGACTGATCCCTGAGGAACCCCAGTTTTGAGTGGGCAAGGTCCTGAGCTAGATCCTCTCCATGTTACCCGGTAGGTTCGGTCTGCCAGGTAAGATGTGAGCAATGAGAGCACAGAGCCTGAGACACCCAGATTTCGGAGTGTCGAAATGAGGATCTGGTGGTTCACTGTGTCAAAGGCAGCAGAAAGATCCAGAAGGATGATAATGGAAGAGAGAGAGGTTGTTCTAGTGATGTGAAGCTGCTCAGTGACAGCAAGGAGGGCAGTTTCTGTTGAGTGGCCAGCCTTGAAGCCAGACTGGTGGGGATCAAGAAGGTTGTTCTGGTGGAGATAGGTAGAGAGTTGATTATAAATGGCACGCTCAAGAGTTTAGATAGAAATGGAAGAAGGGAGACGGGTCTATAGTTATTTACATCAGAGGAGTCGAGTGTTGGTTTTTTGAGCAGTGGGGTCACTCTTGCCTCTTTGAGGGCGTCGGGGAAACAGCCAGTTGACAAGGAGA
>NC_050188.1:23858710-23863636 GCF_008315115.2 Sander lucioperca
ATGTCTGACTATAACTCAGACTAATGTCTGACTATAACTCAGACTAATGTCTGACTATAACTCAGACTAATGTCTGACTATAACTCAGACTAATGTCTAACTATACCTCAGACTAATGTCTGACTATAACTCAGACTAATGTCTAACTATAACTCAGACTAATGTCTGACTATAACTCAGACTAATGTCTAACTATAACTCAGACTAATGTCTGACTATAACTCAGACTAATGTCTGACTATAACTCAGACTAATGTCTGACTATAACTCAGACTAATGTCTGACTATAACTCAGACTAATGTCTAACGAATGATACCAAACTTCTACAGTAGTACAAATACTTTCTGTACTTATAAAACGATGCATTAGAAAGTTTACAGCAGTACACCAGAAGTTTATTTAAATATCACTTCTGCTCTCTGCTGCTACCGGCAGTAAGACGAGTGCTTAGGGACGTCTACAAACTACAACACCGGAAAGAGATGCAACAAAACTATTCATTAATTTAATTTATTTTTTAAAAGTAAGTGCTGTAGTACAACTAGCAGGAGACACGTTATAATTGAGGTAAGTTTGGAGACACTACCTTATTTAATTTAAATTAATGAATAGTTTTGTTGCATCTCTTTCAGTGCACTCGTCTTACTGCCGGTAGCAGCAGAGAGCAGAAGTGATATTTAAATATACTTCTGGTGTACTTATAAACCTTCTAATGCCTCGTTTTATAAGTACATAACCTATTTGTACTACTGTAGAAGTTTGGTATGATTTCGGGCATTATTAGTGGGGTAAGTTACGAGATAGAAACGTGGATCCATTAGCGCCTGCACTCAGCTAACCAGCTGATCACGCTAACTCCATCAACGTTATAACGAGGGGAAACAGTCCCGTGATGGGGTATGACGGAGTATTTGGGGGGGCTCGGGATGGGATGGGAGCGCCGGCTGATTCCCGTGTCACCCTGCAGTCTGAGGTGACTGCGTCATGTTGACTTTCAACCAATCAGCTGCTGTGTTTCAGTTAAAAGAAGACCTGGCAGGACAGGAAGTGGACGATGAAGGCCACGAGGAAGAGGAGGAGCCTCAGCCTGTTCAAACACACACACCTCAGGAGCAGCACCACACGTATGACACACACACACACACACACACACACACACACACACACACACACACACACAGAGACACAGACTCACACACACACACACACACACACACACACACACACACACACACACACACACAGAGACACAGACTCACACACACACACACACACACACACACACACACACAGAGACACAGACTCACACACACAGACACACACACACACAGAGCCACAGACTCACACACACAGACACACACACACCACACACCCCCCACAGGACACCAGACACACACACACACACACCCCACACACCTCAGAGCAGCACCACAGTATGAGACACACACCACACACACACACCCACACACACCACCAACACACCCACAAGAGACAACATACCCCCCAGAGACACACACACACACCACACCCCCCCAGACAGAGACACACCCACACCACACCCACACAGGACACCACACCCCCAACACCCACACACCACCCACCCCCCACCCACCCCACCACCCCCCACCCACCCCCCCCACACCACCACCCACCCACCACACACACCCAAACCACCACCCACCGCACCCACCCCCACCCCACACACCCCACCCAACCCACCCCAACCCACACCCACCACACCCACCCCACCACCAAAAACACACCAAAATACAACCCCAAAACAACAAAAGACAACCCACAACACACACACAAACCACACCCAAAAACCACCCCAGCAGTCCACACCCCACACACAAAACCCAACCCCCACACACACACCCACACACCCCCCCACATCCAAGCAGCAACCAGCACTCCTGCCACCCCCCCACCACACGCACGGCCACCCCACCCCCCCCCCCCCCACAACCCCCACCCCCCCACCCCCCCCACAACCCCCCCCCACAACCCAAACACACCCCCCCCCCAACCCCAAACCCACCCCACCCCCCCCCACACAACACACACCCACCAACCCCACCACCCCCCACCCCCCACCCCCACCCCCCCCCACAAACCCAACCCCACCACACCACACACAAACCCAACAACAAAAAAACCACCCCCAAACCAACCCCACCCCACACACCGGCCGACGAGGACTCGGCCACACACCCAGAACCTGCGTCCACTTACAAAACCTTAGACAGCAGCATGGCGACAGAGCTCCATGACACAGCAAGACGGCCCCAGCTAACAACTGCCAGCACCACCACACTGTGTAAACGCAACACAACCACAACTGAACACCCTCCGCCCACGCACCACGCCCTAACACACCCACTGCCCCCGCCTGCCCGCCCCGGGGCACCCCGCCCCCCCGGCCCACCGGCTACCCACCCGCCCAGCCAAGCCGCCACCGCCCACCGGTCACACCGACCATCCGGGCCCGTCTCTTCAGGGGCCACCACCCCACTCCACACCGCCCCACTCGATAGAATCACGCCCTGTCTGTAAAAACATGTGAATCTTGTCTCCCGTTCATTCAGAGAATTGAGTCTCGCGGTATCTCCACCCCACTGATATCCCTAACATCAGATCCAGGTCACCACCAACCGGTCCCACCCCCCTGCCCCACCCCCCGGCTGGGTCTCCCCCGCCCACCTACTGCATACCCCCCCTGTCCGCCCCCCCTCATTTCACGGCCGGCGTTTTCCGCATTCTTACCACGTACCAGAGCGGCATGAGCCCCCCGCCATACTTGCACCCATAACAAAAATGTGCCGTCTTCATGTATGCCGTAGATGGTGAAGGAGTTGAGGTCTCAGGGCACTGTCCAGCCCTGTTTTGCACATCGGCGGCCTACCTCTGTCCTGCACATCGTCGCGCACCCGCCAAGCACACCCCCCCAACATAACATTGATGGTCGCAACCGTAATTCCCTGATGTACTCCATCACAGGCACACCCGTCCGCTGCTGACCTCAGATCCACCCTGCTGCCCCCGTCACCTTGTCACTCCACGACCATGCCGCGCATGCACCGGCACAAGAGACCAGCAGCCAGTTCTGGTCAACCCAACACACCCCCACAATACCGCGCCACATCCACACCACACACCACACAACCAACCCCCATCACACCACCCCACACCACGAGACCACACAACCAGCCCACCACCCCCACACATCCACCACACCCAAACACCACCACACACACCACCCCCACCCCCCACGCGCCCCACACCACAACCACACACCACACCACCCCCCAACACACACGACGACACACACACAGAGCGCACACCACACACACACAACCACACACACCACCACACAGCGGCCACAAAACACACACACACCCCACCACCGCGGACCACCCACACACACACACACACCCAACACACACACACCACACACCGAGAAACCCCACCACACCCCCACACCAGAGGACCACACCACCACACACCACCACCACGAGACCACACCACCACACCCACCCACACCCATCACACCCCTCAGAGCACCCCCCCCCCACCCCCCCACCCCCCCCCCCCGCCCGCCCCCCCCCCCCCCACCCCCCCCCCCCACCCCCCTTACCACCGGCCCCCCACCCCCCCAACACCCACCCCACCCCCCCCCCTCACCCCCAACCCCACCTGACCCGCGCCACCCACCCCCACAACCCCCCCCCACCCCCCCCCCCACATCCCCGCGCCACCACCCAAACAACAACCCCCCCCCCACCCATCCCCCCACACACACCCCCCCCACAGGGCCCCACCCCCCCAACACCACCCCCTAACCGAGCCCCACCCACAACACATCAGCCGACACACCACCACACCCACCCCACACCACACCCCCGCGCACCCACCCACACACCGCTCTCAAACCCACCCACCCACCCACCCACCACCCCACAACACCCCAGACCCCCCCACCCGGCGCCACACCCCCACACCCCCCCCGCCCGCCCCCACACAGCGACAACACCCCCCCACACCCCCCACACCCCGCCCCCCCAACACCCCCCCCACCTCCCCCCCCAAACCCCCCCCCCCCAACCCCCACTCCCCCTACCCACACACCCCACACCCGAACCCCCCCCCCACCACCCACACCCCACACTTCCACCCCCCGCCCCCCGCGCCCACACACCACCCCACCCCCCCCACCCCTCCCACACCCCCATACCCTCCAGCCAGCCCCACCCCCACCACCACCCCAGAGCACACACAACCCCCCCACCACACCGCACCCCCCACCCGCCTCGTCCCACCCCCCCCACCCCCTCCCCCCCACACCCCCCCCCCCCCCCCCCCCCCCCCCCCACCCCCCCCCCCCACACACCACACACCCCCACTGCGCCCCCACCCCCCCCCCCCCACCCCCCCACACCCACCCACCCCACACCCCCACGTCATGCACCCCCACCACACCCCCCCCCCACACACCCCCCCCCACACCACAGCCTCCCACCCACCTCCCCCCGCCCACTCAGCGCCCCCCCAACCCCCCGCCACACCACACCCAACCCAACCCACCACACACCACCCACCCAAACTGGCTTCATTCTTCCTCGCCAGCACGAAACACAAAAACCCACCTGCAGCGGATTTCAATTGGATTCTTAGCCATGTTCGCTTATGTTTGCGTTTATCCACGAGAGGCGGCTAGGCCATAGATCTTGTCAGGTACATATTGACCTTGCGTTACTGCGAACCTGGTTTGTCAGACTTCATGGCAGGGTGATCCGACGTAATGGTCATTGACTCTCAGTAACAGTTTAATAACAGTCAAAAATGCGGTTTCGAAAAACTTGGATTGATTTCAAGCAAAGGGACATACACATTACACCCCGAGCATCTTTCCTCATGACAATGTC
>NC_050188.1:23863836-23888836 GCF_008315115.2 Sander lucioperca
CATCTATCCATCCATCCACCTATCCACCCTCCAGCCATCCTTCCCATCATATCCATCTATCCATCATCCCCACCCATCCAGCCGCTCTATCCCTCTAATATACCACTCCACCCCTCCACCCATCCTTCTCCTCCCCCCTTCCGCACCCCATCCCTCCACTCATCCACCCCTCTATCCATCCATCCCCCCATCCACCCCTTCACCCACCAGCCATCCATCACATCTATTCGCTCCTCTTATCCATCCATCCACCCCTCCCCTCCTTCACCCCAGTCTATCCATGCCTCCACCCATCCCCCCCCTCCACCCCATCCATACCTCCACCCATCCACCCATCCTTCCTCTCTCACCACCCCTCTCTCCACCCATTCATCACTCTCCCATCCACCCTCCATCGCTCATTCATTCTCTATCCTATCCACGTCCACCCATCCGCTCATTCCCCATACCATCCTCCAACCCCTCCACCGCACCACCCCTCTCTCCACCCAGTCCACCCCATCGTATCTCTCCATCCAGTCCATCCCCAGTCCCTCCACCCCTTCCCCCCCCACCACCTATCATCCATCCCGCCTATCGCCTCCTCCGATCCTCCACCCATCTATGCCATCATCCTTTCCCTTCCCCCCCCCCATCCCTCGCCTCCATCCTATCCATCCATCACCCACCCATCCATCGTTCCCCCTTCACTCCACCCATCCACCAATAGTCCCTACCCCTTTCCACACCTTCCATCCACTCATCCACCCATCCCTCCCCCAGTCCCCCATCATCCTTCCATCCCCCGTCGCCCCATCTCTCCTCCATCCACCCCTCTACCATCCTATCTATCCATCCACCCATCTATCCACCCATCCCCCCATTACACCCCATCATCCATCCCCTCTCCCCCCATCCCCCCATCCTATCCATGCCCTCCACCCCTATCCCCACCTCCATCCCTCCCCCCACTTCTCCATCGCATCCACCATCCCCCCCCTCTATATCCATCTATCTATCCCTCCACCCCTCGCACCCATCCATCCACCCATCCTCCCTTTCCCCCATCCATCCATCCTCCCATCCACCCATCCCTATATCTATTCAATGCCATCGTATCCCTACCATTCCATCCCTCCATCTATCCCCTCTTATCATTCCCTGCCATTCCCATCCCCATCTCTATCCTCCCCACATCTATCCCTTCTCTCTCCTCCGATGCCACCCATCTATCCACCACCGAATCCACCCATCTCCTACCCACCCATCTATCCCTCTACTCCATCCATCCACCCATCCACTCCATCTTATGCCATCTATCCTCCACCCATCCACCCATCCATCCCACCCAATCCCCCCATCCTCTCCATCCTTCCTTCCACCCATCCACATCCATCCCCCCATCCACTCCGCCCCATTCTTCCTCCAGCCCACCCATCCACCCCCGATCCACCCATCCCTACCAGCCCATCCACTCCATCTATCCTCTATCCATCCTCCCACCCCTCCCTCTCCATTCACCCATCCATCCATATCCACCCATCCACCCCTCCCCATCCTCCACGGCCCTCCCCCCATCTCATCCCTCCATCCGCCATCATACATCTCTTCCCATCCATCATCCCTCTAAATCCCTCCCTCCTACCATCGCTCCCTTCACTCCCCCCTCCTTGCTCCATACCATCCTTCACACACACTCCCTTCATCCATCCCTTCCATCCATCCTCCTCATATCGCTCCATACCAACCTCATCCACTTATTTCTATCCATCCATCCACGCCCATACTATCCATCCACCTCTCCACCCCCTCCGTCCATCCACCCATCTAGTCCATCTCTCCATCCATCCACCCATCCACCCCATCTATCCATCATATTCCATCCCCCCATCCCCCCATCCATCCACCCAGCCATCCCCCCTTTCCCTCCCCCCATCCACCCTCTCTATCCATATCCATCCCCCCCCATCCACCCATTCTCACATCCACCCTCCATCACATCTTTCTCCACTATATCCATAACCCTCCACTCCAGCCCGCTCCATTCCCCATTCCATCACCGCCAACCCATCCCCCCATCCACGCCCTCCCTATCCACCCCCCTCTCTACGCTTCCCTCCATCCACCCATCCCCCCATCATACCTCTATTCATATATCCATGCCATCCATCTATCCCTCCCTCCTATCCATCCATCCCTCCCTCCCTTTCACCCCCCCCATCCTCCCATCCATCCATTCCCGGCCTCTCATCCTCCATTCCATCTCTCCATATCCATTCCCTCCTTCTTTCACCCCCCCATCCCTCCCTCCATTCCATTCACATCCACTCCCCAATCTATTCACCCCCTTCAATCCCCCATACACCATCCCTCACCTTCTATCCATCTTTCCCTCTATCCATCCCTCCTCCCCACCCTCCTATCCATCCTCGCCGACATCCACCCCTCTATCCATCCATCCACCCATCCCCCCATCTATATCCACCATCGCTTCCCATCTTATCCATCTATCTCTCCACCACCCTTCTTTCCCCCCATCCACTCCATCTCCTATGCCCTCCCTCCACTCCATCTCTTCCATCCCACCGATACAACCCATCCATCCATCCATCCGTCCACCCATCTATCTATCCACCTTCCATCTATCCATCCCCTCCCCCCACCACCCATCTCTTCCATCTTCCCTCCCCCCTTCCACGCCCTTCCCACCCATGCCATCCACCATCCACCCCTCTATCCCTCCATGCCACCCATCCATCCATTCAACCCATAGCCACGCATCCCCTCCCTCCACCCCTCCCTACATTTCTTTCATCCCTCTATCCATCCATCCCGACATCTATTCATCCATCTATCCATCCATCCATCCACTATCCTTTCAACATCCATCATCCATCCATCCACCTATCCACCCATTCCACAAATATATACATCTATCCATCCACCACATCCATACATCTATCATCCATCTATCCATAATCCATCCATCCATGTCTATCTCTTTCACTCACATCATCCATCCATCCACCCTATCCAACCCTCTATCCATGCCCTACATTTCACCCATCTTCCTCCCTCCACCCATCTTTCCATCCTCCTCCATCACCCCCCATCCATACATCTATCCCAATCCATATTACATCATAACATAAAACCTCTAATCCATGCCATCCCATCCACCCCAATCCACCGCATCTCCACCATCCGTACCTCCACGCCATCTTCCATCCATCTCCACCCAGTCCACCTCATCCCATGGAGCCATCCACCTACTATATCCTCCATCCATCTATCCATCCACCCGTCCACCCATCTATCCATCATGTCATCCATTCACTCTTCCATTCATCCATCCACCCAGTCCACCCATCACACATCCATACTATATCCATCAGTCCTCATCCATCCATCCATCCACCCATCTATCCATACATCCATACGCCACCGATCCACCATCCCCCATCTTTCCATACAGCCACTCTCCACCGCAATCCATCTATCGATCCCGCCACCACCCATCCACCCCTCTCATCCAGCCATCCACCCATCATCTAGCCATCCACAGCATCCATCCATCATCCACCATATCTATCTATGCCATCATCCATCATCGCTATCCTTTCATATCCATCATCCATCCTCCCCTGATCCAACTCCATCCACCAGTCTATCAGCTATCCATCCACCCGCCCATCCAACATCGCTTCAGCATCTATCTCCATCCATCCATCCATCTATCCTTTCATCCATCATCCCTCATGCCAGACACGTATCCACCCATCTATCATCCATGACAAGTGCACACACGACCCTCTTATCCATCACCACACATCTCTCATCCTCCTATCGTTCTCACACCCATCCATACATCTATCCATTCTAGTATCCTCCTTCATCTATCCATCCATCCATCCACCCATCACCCATCTATCATCCATCATCCGTACATCCGACCATCTAGCCATCCTATCCACCTCCACCTCTATTCCATCTCGCCATCGACATATAGCTTCCATCCACTCTATCCATCCACCCATCCACCCATCGAGCCATCCATCCATCCATCCATTCACGCATGCCAGTCCACCATCCACCATCACCATGGCCATACATCTATCATCGCCATCTATCCTCCACTCCACTCACCCAGTCTATCCATATCCATCCATACATCCCCCATCATCATCCACACCATCTATCCATCCATCCACCCATCCTACCCCATCGAGCCAGCTATCCAGCCACCATCCACAGCCCATCTCTACCAATCCACTCATTGCACTCACACTCCACCATGCCCACCATCTATCGCCATCCACAGCCACCATCTATCCAGCACCCATCCATCACCCTATCGATCCTATCCATCAGCTATTACATCCTCCACCCATCCACCTCTATCCAGCTATCCATACACTCCATCCATCCATCCCACCATCACTCCACCATCCCCATCTATCCATCTTCACTCCACCATCCTCCATTCACCCATCCATTACCATCTCCACCATCCATACATCTCTTCCTGCCATCTATCCATCCATCCATCCATCCATCTATCCTGTCCTCATCCCTCATCATCCCGCCATCACCTATCCACCCATCCACCATATCCATCTATCCATCACCATCCATACATCTATCATCCATCTATCCATCCATCCATCATCCATCTAGCCTTCATCCATCATCCATCCATCCACCTATCCACCCATCTATCCATCCATACATTCACCCATCTAGCCATCCACCACCCATCTTCCATCCATCCATCCATTCACCCACCCATCCATACATCTATCCATCCATCTATCCATCATCCATCTATCCATCCATACATCCACCATCCACCCAGCCACCCACTCTATCCCATCCATCCATACATCCACCCATCTATCATCCACCGCCCATCCACCCACCCATCTATCCATCCATCCATCCATACACATATCCATCCATCCATCTATCCATCCACCCATCCACCCCATCTATCCATCCATCCATCCATCCATTCACTCATCCATCCACCCATCTATCCATCCCCATCCATCCACCCATCCACCCATCCACCCATCTATCCATCCATCCACCCATCCATCCATTCACCCATCCATCCATCCACCCATCCACCCATCCACCCATCCACCCATCCACCCATCCTACATCTATCCTTTCATCCATCATCCATCCTCCACCTATCCACCCATCACACCATCTATCCATCTATCCATCCACCCATCCACCCATCCACCCATCCATCCACCCATCCACCCATCTATCCATCCATCCACCCATCCATCCAGTCACCCATCATCCATCCACCCATCCACCCATCCATACATCTATTCATCCATACATCTTCATCCATCCATCCATCTATCCTGTCATCATCATCCATCCATCCACCTATCCACCCATCTATCCATCCATCCATCCATTCACCCACCCATCCATCCATCCATTCACCCACTCACTCATCCATCCATCCACCCATCTATCATCCATCCATACATCCACCCATCTATCCATCCATCCATCCATTCACCCACCCATCCACCCATTCACCCACCATCCATACATCTATCCATCCATCTATCCATCATCCATCTAGCATCCATCCATCCACCCATCCACCCATCTATCCATCCATCCATACATCCACCCATCTATCCATCCATCCATCCATCCATTCACCCACCCATCCATCCATCCACCCATCCATACATATATCCATCCATCCATCCATCTATCCATCCACCCATCCACCCATCTATCCATCCATCCATCCACCCATCCACCCATCTATCCATCATCCATCCATCCATCCACCCATTTATCCATCCATCTATCCATCTGTCCATCCACCAATCTATCCATCCACCCATCCACCCATCCATCTATCTATCTATCTATCTATCTATCTATCTATCTATCTATCTATCACCCTACTGTATCTGTTTGTCTGTCTGTCTGTCTGTCTGTCTATCTATCATTGAGAGTAATTCTCCTGAGGTTCTGCTCTCAGGTTCCCCAGGCTCTCCGGCTCTCCAGGCTCTCCGGGTTCTCAAGGTTCTGCTGGTTTCTGCTGGTTCTGGAGGTTCTGCAGGTTCTGCTGGTTCTACGGGTTCTGGAGGTTCTGCTGGTTCTGCTGGTTTTGCTGGTTCTGCTAGTTCTACGGGTTTCTGCTGGTTCTGCAGGTTCTGCTGGTTCTGCAGGTCCAATAGCAGTAGAACTCTCTGGTGTCTCTGTTTTCTCAGACTAAACCAGCAGGTAATCAACAGAAATATAATACAGATGAAGTCATAAAGACAAATGTTCAGCCACTTAGCATAAAATCAACTACTTTCGGCTCGTATACCAAACCGGACCGGTGAAACTGGAAATCCACCCAGCTAGTTTATATGTTAGATACCAAAACAGAGATGTACCTGTCTCTACCAGTCTAGTTTATATGTTAGATACCAGAACAGAGATGAACCTGTCTCTACCAGTCTAGTTTATATGTTAGATACCAGAACAGAGATGTATGTGTCTTTATGTTGAATATGTGATATGCCAGAGTTTACTCCTTTAATCAGTAATGTCAGATTGTTTTGGTGATAAATAGTCTAATATCATCTGCAATAGTCGAATATAAGCTTATTGTAAATCTAGTGTTGGACAAGATCATTAATGTAGACAAGAAGCACTAAGGGTCCTAAAATTGAGCCCTGTGGATGCCACAACTGTATAATAACTCTCTTAGACTCATATTATTATGTCATATCAGAAATACTTTTGCACATAAGTCTCAGAGACTTTATTCACAGCAGGAAGTGTCAGCACAAATTCAAACAGACATCTCTGCATTATTAAGTTCAATCATTCAATTTCAATTGTTTCAATATGCCTTTATTTTCTAGGCATTTCTTCTTCTAACCTTATTGTTAGTTAGGAGGAATTGTTTAAATACAAATCTAATTAATTATTCTGAACAAGCTTTAAATAATTATTGTGAATCAGCACATGTTCTGCTTCTACACGTGTTAGGTTTAGCTAATAGCGTCACTGTTCTTCAATCAGTGAAATCTCTGGCTCAGAGCGCCCTCTGCTGTACTAAAACTTGATTTTTACATTGTATTGGTTGTGGCTAGAAGGGATACAGCTACAGCTGGAAGTTATGCAAGTTATGTTTCAATCCAAACCACCATCTTTTTCCTAAACTGTCGTTTTGGTGCCTAAACTGTAAACGCTGCACAACGCTTTCTTTCTCTCATCCAACGCCATAGTTATTTCCCTTCTCGCTACCGCCCATTTTAGTCCTTTGTATCCTTCATGACGATGACATCACACACTCTGATTACGTCGTCATACAGAAGACGAGTCAGTGTGTGAACAGTTCAATATTAAACGTGTTTTTATGTCTGCAGGTTCTGACGGAGTCGACTTCGAGTCCAACGGTAAATATCAAATCACTATCAGTAACTTTTAGATACACGTACACACACACACACACACACACACACAAACACACACACATACATACACACACACAAACCGCTTGCACGCACACACACATACACAAACACGCACGTGCACACAAACACACACACACACAGGCATACACACACACACAAACACGCTTGCACGCACACACACAAACACACACACACAAACACGCACGTGCACATACACACACATACAAATACACACACACAAACACGCACGTGCACATACACACACACACATATACAAACACACACACATACACACACACACATACATACACACACACAAACACCGCTTGCATGCACGCACACACACAAAGACACACACACACACATTCAAACACACACACAGACACCCACTGAAGAAAAGACAGAAGATGTGAAGAAATAATAATTGATAATTGATTACTATTGATTCCTGTGTTTCAGGTAATGGACAGAGCTGCTGAACGGAGGAGGAGGGGGCATGGCGTACAGTCAGACAGGTGAGAGAGACTGAGAACAGTCTGTCCTCTCTTTCTGCCTGTCTGTCTGTCTGTCTGTCTGTCTGTCTGTCTTTCTGTCTGTCCGTCTGTCTGTTTGTCTGTCTGTCTGTTTGTCTGTCTGTCTTCCTGTCGTTGTGTGTCTCTGTGTGTGTGTGTGTGTGTGTGTGTGTGTGTGTGTGTGTGTGTGTGTGTGTGTGTGTGTGTGTGTGTGTGTGTGTGGGTGTGTGTGTGTGTGTGTGTGTGTGTGTGTGTCTGTCTGTCTGTCTGTCTGTCGGTTTACCTGTCTGTCTCTCTCTGTCAGGTGTTTTGGGTCCGTTTGGGGGCGGAGCTTCTTCCTTGGATTATACAGGTGAGTGTCCAGGTGAGGTCTGTCTGTCAGTATGATTACAGTCAGGAACCATCATAACCTTTGGGTGAGCACCCATTTATTTCCAAACTTAGACAAATAATCTTTCTTCTAAATCACTTCACAATTAAAACCACAGATGGTATTATCCTCGTCTTCTTACAGGAACCATCGACGCGTCCAGTCACGACTTCCTGCTCGGCCTGATGGGTACGTTTTCCAACCAGCGGAGATTTACCAGCAGTAAACTCATATATATACGATACCATTATTGATCAGCTGTTCTGATCCGTGAGTTATTGATCAGCTGTTCTGATCAGCTGTTATTGGTCTGTGTGCTATTGATCAGCTGTTCTGATCCGTGTGGTGTCGTCTGTGATTCACGTTCAGGTGTGACGGCGTCTGCAGAACAGAATGGTCTGGACTCACCAGCAGGTACTAACTCCCATATTAATAAACCAAATCACACATACCGCTTACCAGAAACACTTTCTGGAGGATTTAGTGTGTTTGAACAGGATGTGATGTCACTTTAAGGTCAGATATTTAACGAGTCTCTCCTGTTAAAGATTATCCCTCTGATGTCAGCATTGACCAATCAGGAGCAGCCGCTCTGAGCTCAGACCAATCACTACCCAGCGCTGGCTCCTCTCACTCTGCAGCCGGTACTATAGGAAAGACTTTTATTCTGTAAATCCTTTACTCTGAAAACACAGAAAGACCTTTACTCTGAAAATCCTTTACTCTGAAAACACAGAAAGACTTTTACTCTGAAAATCCTTTACTCTGAAAACAGAGAAAGACTTTTACTCTGAAAGACTTTTCGTCTGACAACAGAAAGTTCAGCTGATATTTAAAGTAAAGTTGTGTTTTTATTCATCAGATGCAGCTTCTTCACAGAGTGAAACTAACAGAGATCAGACAGGTAAATACACCTGTAAACACACCTGAACATATATATTTATATATAAACAGTATATTTATATATAAACAGTATATTTATATATCAACAGTATATTTACATATAAACAGTATATTTATACATAACCAGTATATTTCATATTGATTGTTTGTCTTCACAGACGGAGCCGACTCACCGGACACTAACGGTGAGAGTGGGGGTATTTCACCGGACACTAACGGTGAGAGTGGGGGTATTTCACCGGACACTAACGGTGAGAGTGGGGGTATTTCACCGGACACTAACGGTGAGAGTGGGGGTATTTCACCGGACACTAACGGTGAGAGTGGGGGTATTTCACCGGACACTGACGGTGAGAGTGGGGTATTTTCTCTTTTAGCTGCCGGTTTGTTAAACCATCGGTAAATATCACTTTCAGCCAGGAGACCAGTGTTCATTTCCTTTAAGAAAAGAAAAGGAAACAGAGTTATTTTAAATTTAGGGAACAAACGGAGCTACGTCACGTTCTGGGTCACCGTGGTAACCTTCAGGAAGTGATGTCACGTCTGACTTTAACCCAAACCTCCATCTTTTTAGAAACTTAACTCAGTAGTGTTGGGATCTAAATCAAACCAGACTGGGACCGTTTCACCACGTTAACCACGTGGTTATTACCTTCTCTGGTGTAGATGTGAGGACGTGTTTCCTGCCTCCACTAGGGGGCGCTGACTTATTAAACTCTCCTGGGGGTCGGATTAGAGGGCGGGGTTACACTGTATTTTATTTATGCAGTTTTAATGTTTTTATTTACACGTTTCCTTGATATTTGTTGCTTCTGTGTTCTGCTGCAGAAACAGTGATGTTGTGTTTGATTTGTATGTTGAGTCAGAGCTTGGTGAAGGCTGTGATTGGCTAACGGTTTCTGTTTTCAGGGAACGGTCGACAGACTCTGCTGACAGACACAAACACAGGTAAACTCTCCGTTCAGTCTGTAGTCCAGTCTGTAGTCTGTAGTCCAGTCTGTAGTCTGTAGTCTGTAGTCCAGTCTGTAGTCTGTAGTCTGTAGTCTGTAGTCTGTGGTCTGTGGTCTGAAGTCTGTGGTCTGTAGTCCAGTCTGTAGTCTGCAGTCTGCAGTCTGTGGTCTGTAGTCTGTAGTCTGTAGTCTGTGGTCTTTAGTCTTTAGTCTTTAGTCTTTAGTCTTTAGTCTTTAGTCTGTAGTCTGTAGTCCAGTCTGTAGTCTGTAGTCTGTGGTCTGTAGTCTGTAGTCTGTAGTCTGTAGTCTGTAGTCTGTGGTCTGTAGTCTGTAGTCTGTAGTCTGTGGTCTGTAGTTTGTAGTCTGTAGTCCAGTCCGTTGTCCAGTATGTAGTCCAGTCTGTAGTCCAGTATGTAGTCTCTAGTCCAGTCTGTAGTCTGTAGTCCAGTCTGTAGTCCATGTGTAGTCCAGTCTGTAGTCTGTAATCTGTAGTCTGTAGTCTGTAGTCTGTAGTCTGTAGTCTGTAGTCTGTAGTCTGTAGTCCAGTCTGTTGTCCAGTATGTAGTCCAGTCTGTAGTCCAATATGTAGTCTGTAGTCTGTAGTCTGTGGTCTGTAGTTTGTAGTCTGTAGTCCAGTCCGTTGTCCAGTATGTAGTCCAGTCTGTAGTCCAGTCTGTAGTCCAGTCTGTAGTCCAGTATGTAGTCTGTAGTCCAGTCTGTAGACCAGTCTGTAGTCATTAGTCTGTAGTCTGTAGTCCATCTGTAGTCTGTAGTCTGTAGTCCAGTCTGTAGTCTGTAGTCCAGTCTGTAGTCCAGTCTGTAGTCTGTAATCTGTAGTCTGTAGTCTGTAGTCTGTAGTCTGTAGTTTGAAGTCTGTAGTCCAGTCCGTTGTCCAGTATGTAGTCCAGTCTGTAGTCCAGTATGTAGTCTGTAGTCCAGTCTGTAGACCATAGTCATTAGTCTGTAGTCCATCTGTAGTCTGTAGTCCAGTCTGTAGTCTGTAGTCCAGTCTGTTGTCCAGTATGTGGTCCAGTCTGTAGTCATTAGTCTGTAGTCCATCTGTAGTCTGTACTCTGTAGTCCAGTCTGTAGTCTGTAGTCTTTAGTATTTAGTATTTAGTATTTAGTCTGTAGTCTGTAGTCTGTTGTCTGTAGTATTTAGTATTTAGTCTGTAATATTTAGTCTGTAGTCTGTTATCTTTACTATTTAGTATTTAGTATTTAGTCTGTAGTATTTAGTATTTAGTCTGTAGTATTTAGTATTTAGTCTGTAGTCTGTAGGCTGTAGTATTTAGTATTTAGTCTGTAGTCTTTACTACTTAGTATTTAGTATTTAGTCTGTAGTCTGTAGTATTTAGTATTTAGTATTTAGTCTGTAATCTGTAGTCTGTAATCTGTAGTCTTTACTATTTAGTATTTAGTATTTAGTATTTAGTATTTAGTATTTAGTATTTAGTATTTAGTCTGTAGTCTGTAGTCTGTAGTCTGTAGTCTGTAGTCCAGTCTGTAGTCTTTACTATTTTGTATTTAGTATGTAGTCTGTAGTCCAGTCTGTAGTCTGTAGTCTTTGGTCCAGATTGTAGTCCAGTCTGTAGTCTGTAGTCCAGTCTGTAGTCTGTAGTCTGTAGTCCAGTCTGTATTCTGTAGTCCTGTCTGTAGTCTGTAGTCCAGTCTGTAGTCTTTAGTCCATAGTCTGTATTCTGTAGTCCCGTCTGTAGTCTGTAGTCCAGTCTGTAGTGTGTAGTCTGTAGTCCAGTTTGTAGTCCAGTATGTAGTCTTTAGTCCAGTCTTTAGTCTGTTGTCTGTAGTCTGTAGTGTGCAGTCCCGTCTGTGGTCTGTAGTCCAGTCTGTAGTCTGTAGTCCAGTCTGTAGTCTGTAGTCTGTGGTCTGTGGTCTGTAGTCTGTGGTCTGTAGTCCAGTCTGTAGTCTGTAGTCCAGTCTGTAGTCTGCAGTCTGCAGTCTTTAGTCTGTGGTCTGTAGTCTGTAGTCTGTGGTCTTTAGTCTTTAGTCTTTAGTCTTTAGTCTGTAGTCTGTAGTCCAGTCTGTAGTCTGTGGTCTGTAGTCTGTAGTCTGTAGTATTTAGTCTGTAGTCTGTAGTCTGTAGTCCAGTCTGTAGTCTGTAGTCTGTGGTGTGTAGTCTGTAGTCTGTAGTCTGTAGTCTGTAGTCTGTGGTCTGTAGTCTGTAGTCTGTAGTCTGTGGTCTGTAGTTTGTAGTCTGTAGTCCAGTCCGTTGTCCAGTCTGTAGTCCAGTCTGTAGTCCATCTGTAGTCCAGTCTGTAGTCTGTAATCTGTAGTCTGTGGTCTGTAGTCTGTAGTCCAGTCTGTTGTCCAGTATGTAGTCCAGTCTGTAGTCCAATATGTAGTCTGTAGTCCAGTCTGTAGTCATTAGTCTGTAGTCCATCTGTAGTCTGTACTCTGTAGTCCAGTCTGTAGTCCAGTCTGTAGTCTGTAGTCTTTAGTATTTAGTATTTAGTATTTAGTATTTAGTATTTAGTCTGTAGTCTGTAGTCTGTAGTCTGTTGTCTGTTGTCTCTAGTATTTAGTATTTAGTCTGTAGTATTTAATCTGTAGTCTGTTATCTTTACTATTTAGTATTTAGTATTTAGTCTGTAGTATTTAGTATTTAGTATTTAGTATTTAGTATTTAGTCTGTAGTCTGTAGTATTTAGTATTTAGTCTGTAGTCTTTACTACTTAGTATTTAGTATTTAGTCTGTAGTCTGTAGTATTTAGTAGTTAGTATTTAGTCTGTAATCTGTAGTCTGTAATCTGTAGTCTTTACTATTTAGTATTTAGTATTTAGTATTTAGTATTTAGTATTTAGTATTTAGTCTGTAGTCTGCAGTCTGCAGTCCAGTCTGTAGTCTTTACTATTTAGTATTTAGTATTTAGTATGTAGTCTGTAGTCCAGTCTGTAGTCTGTAGTCTTTGGTCCAGATTGTAGTCCAGTCTGTAGTCTGTAGTCTGTAGTCCAGTCTGTAGTCTGTAGTCCAGTCTGTATTCTGTAGTCCTGTCTGTAGTCTGTAGTCCAGTCTGTAGTCTTTAGTCCATAATCTGTATTCTGTAGTCCCGTCTGTAGTCTGTAGTCCAGTCTGTAGTGTGTAGTCTGTAGTCCAGTTTGTAGTCCAGTATGTAGTCTTTAGTCCAGTCTGTAGTCTGTTGTCTGTAGTCTGTAGTGTGCAGTCCCATCTGTAGTCTGTAGTCCAGTCTGTAGTCTGTAGTCCAGTCTGTAGTCTGTGGTCCAGTCTGTAGTCCAGTCTGTGGTCCAGTATGTAGTCCAGTATGTAGTCCAGTCTGTAGTCCAGTCAGTAGTCTGTAGTCCAGTATGTAGTCTGTAGAATGTAGTCCAGTATGTACTGTAGTCTGTAGTCCTGTCTGTAGTCCTGTCTGTAGTCCTGTCTGTAGTCCTGTCTGTAGTCCAGTATGTAGTCTGTAGTCCAGTTGTAGTCCAGTCTGTAGTCTGTAGACCAGTCTGTAGTCCAGTGTGTATTCCAGTCTGTAGTCCAGTCTGTGGTCTGTACTCCAATCTGTAGTCCAGTCTGTAGTCCTGTCTGTAGTCCAGTATGTAGTATGTAGCCTGTAGTCCAGTATGTAGTCTGTAGTCCAGTCTGTAGTTTGTAGTCTGCAGTCCAGTCTTTCATCCATTATGTAGTCTGTAGTCCAGTCTGTAGTCCTATAGTCCAGTCTGTAGTCCTATAGTCCAGTCTGTAGTTCAGTCTGTAGTCTGTAGTCCCGTCTGTAGTCTGTAGTCCAGTCTGTAGTCTGTAGTCCAGTCTGTAGTCTGTGGTCCAGTCTGTAGTCCAGTCTGTGGTCCAGTATGTAGTCCAGTCTGTAGTCCAGTCAGTAGTCTGTAGTCCAGTATGTAGTCTGTAGAATGTAGTCCAGTATGTACTGTAGTCTGTAGTCCTGTCTGTAGTCCTGTCTGTAGTCCAGTATGTAGTTTGTAGTCTGTAGTCCAGTCTGTAGTCTTTAGTCCATAGTCTGTATTCTGTAGTCCCGTCTGTAGTCTGTAGTCCAGTCTGTAGTGTGTAGTCTGTAGTCCAGTTTGTAGTCCAGTATGTAGTCTTTAGTCCAGTCTGTAGTCTGTTGTCTGTAGTCTGTAGTGTGCAGTCCCGTCTGTGGTCTGTAGTCCAGTCTGTAGTCTGTAGTCCAGTCTGTAGTCTGTAGTCTGTAGTCTGTAGTCTGTGGTCTGTGGTCTGTAGTCTGTGGTCTGTAGTCCAGTCTGTAGTCTGTAGTCCAGTCTGTAGTCTGCAGTCTGTGGTCTGTAGTCTGTGGTCTTTAGTCTTTAGTCTTTAGTCTTTAGTCTGTAGTCCAGTCTGTAGTCTGTGGTCTGTAGTCTGTAGTCTTTAGTCTGTAGTCTGTAGTCTGTAGTCTGTAGTCTGTAGTCTGTAGTCTGTAGTCTGTAGTCTGTAGTCCAGTCTGTAGTCCAGTCTGTAGTCTGTGGTCTGTAGTCATTAGTCTGTAGTCTGTAGTCTGTAGTCTGTAGTTTGAAGTCTGTAGTCCAGTCCGTTGTCCAGTATGTAGTCCAGTCTGTAGTCCAGTATGTAGTCTGTAGTCCAGTCTGTAGACCATAGTCATTAGTCTGTAGTCCATCTGTAGTCTGTAGTCCAGTCTGTAGTCTGTAGTCCAGTCTGTAGTCCATCTGTAGTCCAGTCTGTAGTCTGTAATCTGTAGTCTGTAGTCTGTAGTCTGTAGTCTGTAGTCTGTAGTCTGTAGTCTGTAGTCCAGTCTGTTGTCCAGTATGTAGTCCAGTCTGTAGTCCAATATGTAGTCTGTAGTCCAGTCTGTAGTCATTAGTCTGTAGTCCATCTGTAGTCTGTACTCTGTAGTCCAGTCTGTAGTCCAGTCTGTAGTCTGTAGTCTTTAGTATTTAGTATTTAGTATTTAGTATTTAGTATTTAGTCTGTAGTCTGTAGTCTGTTGTCTGTTGTCTGTAGTATTTAGTATTTAGTCTGTAGTATTTAATCTGTAGTCTGTTATCTTTACTATTTAGTATTTAGTATTTAGTCTGTAGTATTTAGTATTTAGTATTTAGTATTTAGACTGTAGTCTGTAGTATTTAGTATTTAATATTTAGTCTGTAGTCTTTACTACTTAGTATTTAGTATTTAGTATTTAGTCTGTAGTCTGTAGTATTTAGTAGTTAGTATTTAGTATTTAGTCTGTAATCTGTAGTCTGTAATCTGTAGTCTTTACTATTTAGTATTTAGTATTTAGTATTTAGTATTTAGTCTGTAGTCTGTAGTCCAGTCTGTAGTCTTTACTATTTAGTATTTAGTATGTAGTCTGTAGTCCAGTCTGTAGTCTGTAGTCTTTGGTCCAGATTGTAGTCCAGTCTGTAGTCTGTAGTCTGTAGTCTGTAGTCCAGTCTGTATTCTGTAGTCCTGTCTGTAGTCTGTAGTCCAGTCTGTAGTCTTTAGTCCATAGTCTGTATTCTGTAGTCCCGTCTGTAGTCTGTAGTCCAGTCTGTAGTGTGTAGTCTGTAGTCCAGTTTGTAGTCCAGTATGTAGTCTTTAGTCCAGTCTGTAGTCTGTTGTCTGTAGTCTGTAGTGTGCAGTCCCGTCTGTAGTCTGTAGTCCAGTCTGTAGTCTGTAGTCCAGTCTGTAGTCTGTGGTCCAGTCTGTAGTCCAGTCTGTGGTCCAGTATGTAGTCCAGTATGTAGTCCAGTCAGTAGTCTGTAGTCTAGTATGTAGTCTGTAGAATGTAGTCCAGTATGTACTGTAGTCTGTAGTCCTGTCTGTAGTCCAGTATGTAGTTTGTAGTCTGTAGTCCAGTTATAGTCCAGTCTGTAGTCTGTAGACCAGTCTGTAGTCCAGTCTGTAGTCCAGTCTGTGGTCTGTACTCCAATCTGTAGTCCTGTCTGTAGTCCAGTATGTAGTATGTAGCCTGTAGTCCAGTATGTAGTCTGTAGTCCAGTCTGTAGTCCTGTCTGTAGTCCAGTATGTAGTTTGTAGTCTGCAGTCCAGTCTGTCATCCATTATGTAGTCTGTAGTCCAGTCTGTAGTCCTATAGTCCAGTCTGTAGTTCAGTCTGTAGTCTGTAGTCCCGTCTGTAGTCTGTACACCAGTCTGTAGTCCAGTCTCTATTCTGTAGTCTGCAGTCTGTAGTCCAGTCTGTCGTCCAGTCTGTAGTCCAGTCTGTAGTCCGGTCTGTAGTCTGTAGTCCAGTCTGTAGTCCAGTATGTAGTCTGTAGTCCAGTTTGTAGTCCAGTTTGTAGTCCAGTCTGTGGTCCAGTATGTAGTCTGTAGTCCAGTCTGTAGTCTGTAGTCTGTAGTCTGTAGTCTGTAGTCTGTAGTCTAGACTGTAGTACAGTCTGTAGTCTGTAGTCCAGTCTGTAGTCTGTAGTCTGTAGTCTGTAGTCAATAGTCAATAGTCTGTAGTCTGTAGTCTGTAGTCTGTAGTCTGTAGTCTGTAGTCTGTATTCTGTAGACCAGTCTGTAGTCAATAGTCTGTAGTCTGTAGTCCAGTCTATAGACCAGTCTGTAGTCTGTAGTCCAGTCTGTAGTCATTAGTCTGTAGTCTGTAGTCTGTAGTCTGTAGTCTGTAGTCCAGTCTATACACCAGTCTGTAGTCATTAGTCTGTAGTCCAGTCTATATACCAGTCTGTAGTCATTAGTCTGTAGTCTGTAGTCCAGTCTATAGACCAGTCTGTAGTCTGTAGTCTGTAGTCTGTAGTCCAGTCTGTAGTCTGTAGTCTGTAGTCCAGTCTGTAGACCAGTCTGTAGTCCGTAGTCATTATTCTGTAGTCATTAGTCTGTAGTCTGTAGTCTGTAGTCATTAGTCTGTAGTCTGTATTCTGTAGACCAGTCTGTAGTCATTAGTCTGTAGTCTGTAGTCCAGTCTATATACCAGTCTGTAGTCATTAGTCTGTAGTCTGTTGTCCAGTCTCTAGACCAGTCTGTAGTCTGTACTCTGTAGTCAAGTCTGTAGTCTGTAGTCTGTAGTCTGTAGTCTGTAGTCTGTAGTCCAGTCTGTAGACCAGTCTGTAGTCATTATTCTGTAGTCTGTAGTCATTAGTCTGTAATCTGTAGTCATTAGTTTGTAGTCCAGTCTGTAGTCTGTAGTCCAGTCTGTAGACTGTAGTCTGTAGTCTGTAGTCATTAGTCTGTAGTCTGTAGTCATTAGTCTGTAGTACAGTCTGTAGACCAGTCTGTAGTCTGTAGTCATTAGTCTGTAGTCTGTAGACCAGTCTGTAGACCAGTCTGTAGTCTGTAGTCATTAGTCTGTAGACTGTAGTCATTATTCTGTAGTCTGTAGTCATTAGTCTGTAGTCTGTAGTCTGTAGTCATTAGTCTGTAGTCCAGTGTGTAGTCTGCAGTCTGCAGTCATTACTCTGTAGTCCAGTCTGTTGTCTGTAGTCATTAGACATTAGTCTGTAGTCTGTAGTCTGTACTCTGTAGTCCAGTCTGTTGTCTGTAGTCATTAGACATTAGTCTGTAGTCTGTAGTCTGTAGTCTGTACTCTGTAGTCCAGTCTGTAGTCATTAGTCTGTAGTCTGTAGTCATTAGTCTGTAGTCCAGTCTGTAGTCTGTAGTAATTAGTCTGTAGTCCAGTCTGTTGTCCGTAGTCTTTAGTCTGTAGTCCAGTCTGTAGTCTGTAGTCTGTAGTCCAGTCTGTATTTCAGTCTGTAGTCCAGTCTGTAGTCTGTAGTCCAGTCTGTAGTCTGTAGTCTGTAGTCTGTAGTCCAGTCTGTAGTCTGTAGTCTGTAGTCTGTAGTCTGTAGTCTGTAGACTGTAGACTGTAGTCTGTAGTCTAGTATGTATTCCAGTCTGTATTTCAGTCTGTAGTCCAGTCTGTAGTCTGTAGTCTGTAGTCTGTAGTCTGTAGACTGTAGACTGTAGACTGTAGTCTGTAGTCTAGTATGTATTCCAGTCTGTATTTCAGTCTGTAGTCCAGTCTGTAGTCTGTAGTCTGTAGTCTGTAGTCTGTAGTCTGTAGTGTGTAGTCTGTAGTCCAGTCTGTAGTCTGTAGTCTGTAGTCCAGTCTGTAGTCTGTAGTCTGTAGTCTAGTATGTAGTCCAGTCTGTATTTCAGTCTGTAGTTAGAATATTTCCAGAAGAAAACGTAGCCTGTGTATGTTGCTGGGTACAAACAAAAGAACTAAGATCTTTTCTTCAGATGTGACAATGATGTCACCAGATGTGACAATGATGTCACCAGATGTGACGATGATGTCATCAGATGTGATGATGATGTCATCAGATGTGACGATGATGTCATCAGGAGGGACGGAGACGGTGACTGGTCTTCACATCGACCTCACAGGTGAGACAGACGGACCCAAAGACCGTTAACTAATAGTTAGGGTTAGTTACTAGTTAGTACTAGTAACTAACCCTAACTAATAGTTAGGGTTAGTTACTAGTTAGTACTAATTAGGGTTAGTTACTAGTTAGTACTAACTAGTAACTAACCCTAGTATAGTGACTGTCACAGAGACACAATCAAACCTGCCTGGGTTAGTTACTATAAAGACAATGTGTGTGCGTGTGTGTGTGTGTGTGTGTGTGTGTGTGTGTGTGTGTGTGTGTGTGTGTGTGTGTGTGACAGACTGTGTGTGTGTTTGTGTGTGTGTCAGTGTGTGTGTGTGTGTGTGACAGACTGTGTGTGTGTTTGTGTGTGTGTCAGTGTGTGTGTGTGTGTGTGTGTGTGTGTGTGTGTGTGTCTGTGTGTGTGTGTGTGTGTGTGTGTGTGTGTGTGTGTGTGTGTGTGTGTGTGTGTGTCTGTGTCTCTGTGTGTGTGTGTGTGTGTGTGTGTGTGTGTGTGTGTGTGTGTGTGTGTGTGTCTCTGTGCGTGTCTGTGTGTGTCTGTGTGTCTGTGTCTCTGTGTGTGTGTGTGTGTGTGTGTGTGTGTGTGTGTGTGTGTGTGTGTGTGTGTGTGTGTCTCTGTGTGTGTCTGTGTGTGTGTGTGTGTGTATGTGTGTGTGTGTGTGTGTGTGTGTGTGTGTGTGTGTGTGTGTGTCTCTGTGTGTGTGTGTGTCTCTGTGTGTGTCTGTGTCTCTGTGTGTGTGTGTGTGTGTGTGTGTGTGTCTCTGTGTGTGTCTGTGTGTGTGTGTGTGTGTGTGTGTGTGTGTGTGTGTGTGTGTGTGTGTGTCTTATTATAAGAGACAGAAATGTTAACTATGGTTATTGTAGAGACAGAATAATATATATAATATAATGTGTTTTGTGGTCTGATTCGTTCCAGCTTCGGGACGCGGACATGATGTCACAGGTAAAACCCGTTACTATGACAACCACGAAATCAGGAGTTGTTTAAATTAAATTCAATCAGAAGTCAGGGAGGGTTAGGGCTTTGGTTTCTAAACACCTTGCAGTATTCTCAGAGTGATCAGTCTGTTGACATGATGCTGGGCGCGCCCACCTCCGTCACATAAATAATAATAATAATCTACTGACCCAACCATGTTGGTCTAAAATCTCACTTAGCCGTTAGTTCACTATTTAATAAACACTATAGATCAGACCTGGGCCAGAGACCACTATAGATCAGACCTGGGCCAGAGACCACTATAGATCAGACCTGGACCAGAGACCACTATAGATCAGACCTGGACCAGAGACCACTATAGATCAGACCTATAGATCAGACCTGGACCAGAGACCACTATAGATCAGACGTGGACCAGAGACCACTATAGATCAGACCTGGACCAGAGACCACTATAGATCAGACGTGGACCAGAGACCACTATAGATCAGACCTGGACCAGAGACCACTATAGATCAGACCTGGGCCAGAGACCACTATAGATCAGACCTGGACCAGAGACCACTATAGATCAGACCTGGACCAGAGACCACTATAGATCAGACCTATAGATCAGACCTGGACCAGAGACCACTATAGATCAGACGTGGACCAGAGACCACTATAGATCAGACCTGGACCAGAGACCACTATAGATCA
Source organism: Sander lucioperca (assembly GCF_008315115.2). Classification (NCBI taxonomy): domain Eukaryota; kingdom Metazoa; phylum Chordata; class Actinopteri; order Perciformes; family Percidae; genus Sander; species Sander lucioperca. Next base: position 23,883,914 of record NC_050188.1, read on the forward strand.
GACCTGGGCATTATACAGAGATCACTATAGATCAGACCTGGGCCTGAGACCACTATAGATCAGACCTGGGCCAGAGACCACTATAGATCAGACCTGGACCAGAGACCACTATAGATCAGACCTGGACCAGAGACCACTATAGATCAGACCTGGACCAGAGACCACTATAGATCAGACCTATAGATCAGACCTGGACCAGAGACCACTATAGATCAGACCTGGACCAGAGACCACTATAGATCAGACCTGGACCAGAGACCACTATAGATCAGACCTATAGATCAGACCTGGACCAGAGACCACTATAGATCAGACCTATAGATCAGACCTGGACCAGAGACCACTATAGATCAGACGTGGACCAGAGACCACTATAGATCAGACCTGGGCATTATAGAGAGACCACTATAGATCAGACCTGGGCCAGAGACCACTATAGATCAGACCTGGGCCAGAGACCACTATAGATCAGACCTGGACCAGAGACCACTATAGATCAGACCTGGGCATTATAGAGAGACCACTATAGATCAGACCTGGGCCAGAGACCACTATAGATCAGACCTGGGCCAGAGACCACTATAGATCAGACCTATAGATCAGACCTGGACCAGAGACTACTATAGATCAGACCTGGACCAGAGACCACTATAGATCAGACGTGGACCAGAGACTACTATAGATCAGACCTGGACCAGAGACCACGATAGATCAGACCTGGACCAGAGACCACTATAGATCAGACCTATAGATCAGACCTGGACCAGAGACCACTATAGATCAGACCTGGACCAGAGACTACTATAGATCAGACCTGGACCAGAGACCACTATAGATCAGACCTGGACCAGAGACCACTATAGATCAGACCTGGACCAGAGACTACTATAGATCAGACCTATAGATCAGACCTGGACCAGAGACTACTATAGATCAGACCTATAGATCAGACCTGGACCAGAGACTACTATAGATCAGACCTGGACCAGAGACCACTATAGATCAGACCTGGACCAGAGACCACTATAGATCAGACCTGGACCAGAGACTACTATAGATCAGACCTATAGATCAGACCTGGACCAGAGACTACTATAGATCAGACCTGGACCAGAGACCACTATAGATCAGACCTGGACCAGAGACCACTATAGATCAGACCTGGACCAGAGACTACTATAGATCAGACCTGGAACAGAGGCATTATACAGAGGGAATAGTGAGAGAGGGAATAGAGAGAGAGGGAATAGAGAGAGAGAGGGAAAAGAGAGAGGGAATAGAGAGAGAAGGGATAGAGAGAGAGGGAATAGAGAGAGAGAGGGAATAGTGAGAGAGGGAATAGAGAGAGAGGGAATAGAGAGAGAGGGAATAGTGAGAGAGGGAATAGAGAGAGAGGGAATAGAGAGAGAGGGAATAGAGAGAGAGAGAGGGAATAGAGAGAGAGGGAATAGTGAGAGAGGGAATAGAGAGAGAGGGAATAGAGAGAGAGAGGGAATAGAGAGAGAGGGAATAGAGAGAGAGGGAATAGAGAGAGAGGGAATAGAGAGAGAGGGAATAGAGAGAGAGAGAGGGAATAGAGAGAGAGGGAATAGTGAGAGAGGGAATAGAGAGAGAGGGAATAGAGAGAGAGAGGGAATAGAGAGAGAGGGAATAGAGAGAGAGGGAATAGAGAGAGAGGGAATAGAGAGAGAAGGAATAGAGAGAGAGAGGGAATAGAGAGAGAGGGAATAGAGAGAGAGGGAATAGAGAGAGAGGGAATAGAGAGAGAGAGGGAATAGAGAGAGAGGGAATAGAGAGAGAGGGAATAGAGAGAGAGGGAATAGAGAGAGAAGGAATAGAGAGAGAGGGAATAGAGAGAGAGAGAGGGAATAGAGAGAGAGGGAATAGTGAGAGAGGGAATAGAGAGAGAGGGAATAGAGAGAGAGAGGGAATAGAGAGAGAGGGAATAGAGAGAGAGGGAATAGAGAGAGAGGGAATAGAGAGAGAAGGAATAGAGAGAGAGGGAATAGTGAGAGAGGGAAAAGAGAGAGGGAATAGAGAGAGAGGGAATAGAGAGAGAGAGGGAATAGAGAGAGAGGGAATAGAGAGAGAGGGAATAGTGAGAGAGGGAATAGAGAGAGAGAGGGAATAGAGAGAGGGAATAGAGAGAGAGGGAATAGAGAGAGAGAGGGAATAGAGAGAGAGGGAAAAGAGAGAGGGAATAGAGAGAGAGAGAATAGAGAGAGAGGGAATAGTGAGAGAGGGAATAGAGAGAGAGAGGGAATAGAGAGAGAGAGAATAGAGAGAGAGGGAATAGAGAGAGAGGGAATAGAGAGAGAGGGAATAGAGAGAGAAGGAATAGAGAGAGAGGGAATAGAGAGAGAGAGGGAAAAGAGAGAGGGAATAGAGAGAGAAGGGATAGAGAGAGAGGGAATAGAGAGAGAGAGGGAATAGAGAGAGAGGGAATAGAGAGAGAAGGAATAGAGAGAGAGGGAATAGAGAGAGAGAGGGAAAAGAGAGAGGGAATAGAGAGAGAAGGGATAGAGAGAGAGGGAATAGAGAGAGAGAGGGAATAGTGAGAGAGGGAATAGAGAGAGAGGGAATAGAGAGAGAGGGAATAGAGAGAGAAGGAATAGAGAGAGAGGGAATAGAGAGAGAGAGGGAATAGAGAGAGAGGGAATAGTGAGAGAGGGAATAGAGAGAGAGGGAATAGAGAGAGAGAGGGAATAGAGAGAGAGGGAATAGAGAGAGAGAGGGAAAAGAGAGAGGGAATAGAGAGAGAAGGGATAGAGAGAGAGGGAATAGAGAGAGAGAGGGAATAGTGAGAGAGGGAATAGAGAGAGAGGGAATAGAGAGAGAGGGAATAGTGAGAGAGGGAATAGAGAGAGAGAGGGAATAGAGAGAGAGGGAATAGAGAGAGAGAGGGAAAAGAGAGAGGGAATAGAGAGAGAAGGGATAGAGAGAGAGGGAATAGAGAGAGAGAGGGAATAGTGAGAGAGGGAATAGAGAGAGAGAGAGGGAATAGAGAGAGAGAGAGGGAAAAGAGAGAGAGGGAATAGAGAGAGAGGGAAAAGAGAGAGGGAATAGAGAGAGAGGGAATAGAGAGAGAGAGAATAGAGAGAGAGGGAATAGTGAGAGAGGGAATAGAGAGAGAGAGGGAAAAGAGAGAGGGAATAGAGAGAGAGGGAATAGAGAGAGAGAGGGAAAAGAGAGAGGGAATAGAGAGAGAGGGAATAGAGAGAGAGGGAATAGAGAGAGAAGGAATAGAGAGAGAGGGAATAGAGAGAGAGAGGGAAAAGAGAGAGGGAATAGAGAGAGAAGGGATAGAGAGAGAGGGAATAGAGAGAGAGAGGGAATAGTGAGAGAGGGAATAGAGAGAGAGGGAATAGAGAGAGAGGGAATAGTGAGAGAGGGAATAGAGAGAGAGGGAATAGAGAGAGGGAATGAGAGAGAGGGAATAGAGAGAGGGAATAGAGAGAGAGGGAATAGAGAGAGAGGGAATAGTGAGAGAGGGAATAGAGAGAGAGGGAATAGAGAGAGAGGAAATAGAGAGAGAAGGAATAGAGAGAGAGGGAATAGAGAGAGAGAGGGAATAGAGAGAGAGGGAATAGTGAGAGAGGGAATAGAGAGAGAGGGAATAGAGAGAGAGAGGGAATAGAGAGAGAGGGAATAGAGAGAGAGGGAATAGAGAGAGAGGGAATAGTGAGAGAGGGAATAGAGAGAGAGAGAGGGAATAGAGAGAGAGGGAATAGAGAGAGAGGGAATAGTGAGAGAGGGAATAGAGAGAGAGGGAATAGAGAGAGAGAGGGAATAGAGAGAGAGGGAAAAGAGAGAGGGAATAGAGAGAGAGGGAATAGAGAGAGAGAGAAGAGAGAGAGAGGGAATAGTGAGAGAGGGAATAGAGAGAGAGAGGGAATAGAGAGAGAGAGGGAAAAGAGAGAGGGAATAGAGAGAGAGGGAATAGAGAGAGAGGGAATAGAGAGAGAAGGAATAGAGAGAGAGAGGGAAAAGAGAGAGGGAATAGAGAGAGAGGGAATAGAGAGAGAGGGAATAGAGAGAGAAGGAATAGAGAGAGAGAGGGAAAAGAGAGAGGGAATAGAGAGAGAAGGGATAGAGAGAGAGGGAATAGAGAGAGAGAGGGAATAGTGAGAGAGGGAATAGAGAGAGAGGGAATAGAGAGAGAGGGAATAGTGAGAGAGGGAATAGAGAGAGAGGGAATAGAGAGAGAGGGAATAGAGAGAGAGAGGGAATAGAGAGAGAGGGAATAGTGAGAGAGGGAATAGAGAGAGAGAGGGAATAGAGAGAGAGAGGGAAAAGAGAGAGGGAATAGAGAGAGAGGAAATAGAGAGAGAGGGAATAGTGAGAGAAGGAATAGAGAGAGGGAATAGAGAGAGAGAGGGAATAGAGAGAGAGGGAATAGTGAGAGAGGGAATAGAGAGAGAGGGAATAGAGAGAGAGGGAATAGAGAGAGGGAATAGAGAGAGAGAGGGAATAGAGAGAGAGGGAATAGTGAGAGAGGGAATAGAGAGAGAGGGAATAGAGAGAGAGAGGGAATAGAGAGAGAGGGAATAGAGAGAGAGGGAAAAGAGAGAGGGAATAGAGAGAGAAGGGATAGAGAGAGAGGGAATAGAGAGAGAGGGAATAGAGAGAGAAGGAATAGAGAGAGAGGGAATAGAGAGAGAGGGAATAGAGAGAGAAGGAATAGAGAGAGAGGGAATAGAGAGAGAGAGGGAATAGAGAGAGAGGGAATAGTGAGAGAGGGAATAGAGAGAGAGGGAATAGAGAGAGAGGGAATAGAGAGAGAAGGAATAGAGAGAGAGGGAATAGAGAGAGAGAGGGAATAGAGAGAGAGAGGGAATAGAGAGAGAGGGAATAGAGAGAGAGGGAATAGAGAGAGAAGGAATAGAGAGAGAGGGAATAGAGAGAGAGAGGGAATAGAGAGAG
>NC_050188.1:23893836-23901336 GCF_008315115.2 Sander lucioperca
TGCCCCACCAACTTCTTCAACTCTCCCCCAATTACTGGTTTTGCACCGAAGTCCATCTTTTGTTGTTTGGGTGGTGGGGGACCTCCTGCTCTCTGCTTCGACCACCTGGTGGGACTTGCTCTGTAAGTTTGACTGCAGTGCTGCGACTCCAAATGTTTCTTCAAATTTGACGTAGTGTTTTTGTAGCTAGACAGCACTTAGTACCACCAGCAGAGTGTACAACGAACCTTAATATTGCCTTCTTTAGCTGACACAAACTCAAAATAGTGACTGTATTTCCAGCTAGAAAACGCGCATCTCTCTCCTCCCGCCATTCGCTGCGTGGTACACGTTAACTGTCCTCTGTCTGTCCCTGATTTGGCGTTAACGAGCTAACTTCAGGCTCAACCCAGGGTTTTCTGTACTACGAAGGTGGATCACTTGTGATCGGGTTCAGTCGCCGTGGTAACTTATGCTGAACGCCTAACCTGGTCGGGAGCAGGTTAAGTTGGAGATCAGAGATCAACCGGTGTAAAAGCACCGCCTACTGACCAATCAATACTCGACTGATAACGGCGTCACCGTTCTTAGAAGATCAGCTGGAGCTCGGTGGAGAGAGAGAGAGAGAGAGAGAGAGAGAGAGAGAGAGAGAGAGAGGGAGAGAGGGAGAGAGGGAGAGAGAGAGAGAGGGAGAGAGAGGTGCGCTCATAAAAGTTAAAACATTTAGAGACCGACAACCCCATTAACATTCCCTGATGGGTATCTTTATGAAACATAGATTTTCAGCGGAGGGAATTACTTATAGGCTATTTGTCGGCTTCTTTAGCCGTGTGTTGCCAATGCGCACATCGGTTTGAGTTATGTTTTTATGTTTTTTTATTTTCTCTCACGATCGCGTACCACTGCTGGGGTCCATCCATCCATCCATCTTCGTCCGCTTATCCGGTCTCGGGTCGCGGGGGTAGCAGCTCCAGCAGGGGACCCCAAACTTCCCTTTCCCGAGCCACATTAACCAGCTCCGACTGGGGGATCCCGAGGAGTTCCCAGGCCAGGTTGGAGATATAATCCCTCCACCTAGTCCTGGGTCTTCCCCGAGGCCTCCTCCCAGCTGGACGTGCCTGGAACACCTCCCTAGGGAGGCGCCCAGGGGGCATCCTTACCAGATGCCCGAACCACCTCAACTGGCTCCTTTCGACGCAAAGGAGCAGCGGCTCTACTCCGAGCTCCTCACGGATGACTGAGCTTCTCACCCTATCTCTAAGGGAGACACCAGCCACCCTCCTGAGGAAACCCATTTCGGCCGCTTGTACCCTGGATCTCGTTCTTTCGGTCATGACCCAACCTTCATGACCATAGGTGAGGGTAGGAACGAAAACTGACCGGTAGATCTAGAGCTTTGCCTTCTGGCTCAGCTCTCTTTTCGTCACAACGGTGCGATAAATTGAATGTAATACCGCACCCGCTGCGCCGATTCTCCGACCAATCTCCCGCTCCATTGTTCCCTCACTCGCGAACAAGACTCCAAGGTACTTGAACTCCTTCACTTGGGGTAAGGACTCATTCCCTACCTGGAGAAGGCACTCCATCGGTTTCCTGCTGAGAACCATGGCCTCCGATTTAGAGGTGCTGATCCTCATCCCAGCCGCTTCACACTCGGCTGCGAACCGATCCAGTGAGTGCTGAAGGTCACAGGCCGACGATGCCATCAGGACCACATCATCTGCAAAGAGCAGCGATGAGATCCCCAGCCCACCGAACTGCAACCCCTCTCCACCCCGACTACGCCTCGATATCCTGTCCATAAATACAACAAACAGGATTGGTGACAAAGCGCAGCCCTGGCGGAGGCCAACTCTCACCTGAAACGAGTCCGACTTACTGCCGAGAACCCGGACACAGCTCTCGCTTTGGTTGTACAGAGATTGGATGGCCCTGAGAAGGGACCCCCTCACCCCATACTCCCGCAGCACCTCCCACAGTATCTCCCGGGGGACCCGGTCATAGGCCTTCTCCAGATCCACAAAGCACATGTAGACCGGTTGGGCATACTCCCAGGCTCCCTCCAGGATCCTTGCGAGAGTAAAGATCTGGTCCGTTGTTCCATGACCAGGACGGAATCCGCATTGTTCCTCTTCAACCTGAGGTTCGACTATCGACCGAACCCTCCTTTCCAGCACCTTGGAGAAGACTTTACCAGGGAGGCTGAGAAGTGTGATACCCCTATAATTGGCACACACCCTCTGGTCCCCCTTTTTGAAAAGGGGAACCACCACCCCGGTCTGCCACTCCTTAGGCACCGTCCCAGACTTCCACGCAATGTTGAAGAGGCGTGTCAACCAAGACAACCCCTCCACACCCAGAGCTTTAAGCATTTCTGGACGGATCTCATCAATCCCTGGGGCTTTGCCACTGTGGAGTTGTTTAACTACCTCAGCAACTTCCACCAGGGAAATTGACGACAATCCCCCATCATCCTCCAGCTCTGCCTCTACCCTAGAGGGCGTATTAGTCGGATTTAGGAGTTCCTCAAAGTGCTCCTTCCACCGCCCTATTACCTCCTCAGTTGAGGTCAACAGCGTCCCATCCTTACTGTACACAGCTTGGATGGTTCCCCGCTTCCCCCTCCTGAGGTGGCGAACGATTTTCCAGAAGCACCTTGGTGCCGACCGAAAGTCCTTCTCCATGTCTTCTCCGAATTACTCCCACACCCGCTGCTTTGCCTCTTTCACGGCAGAGGCTGCAGCCCTTCGGGCCCTTCGGTACCTTGCCACTGCCTCCGGAGTCCCCTGGGATAACATATCCCGGAAAGACTCCTTCTTCAGTCGGACGGCTTCCCTGACCACCGGTGTCCACCACGGTGTTCGTGGGTTACCGCCCCTTGAGGCACCTAAGACCCTAAGACCATAGCTCCTCGCCGCAGCTTCAGCAATGGAAACTTTGAACATTGTCCACTCGGGTTCAATGCCCCCAGCCTCCACAGGGATGCACGAAAAGCTCCACCGGAGGTGTGAGTTGAAAGTCTGTCGGACAGGGGCCTCCTCTAGACGTTCCCAATTTACCCGCACTACCCGTTTGGGCTTACCAGGTCTGTCCAGAATCTTCCCCCACCCCCTGACCCAACTCACCACCAGATGGTGATCGGTTGACAGCTCTGCCCCTCTCTTCACCCGAGTGTCCAAAACATACGGCCTCAGATCAGATGAAACGATTATAAAATCGATCATTGACCTTTGGCCTAGGGTGCTCTGGTACCAAGTACACTTATGAGCATCCCTATGTTCGAACATGGTGTTCGTTATAGACAATCCATGACTAGCACAGAAGTCCAACAACAAACAACCACTCTGGTTTAGATCAGGGAGGCCGTTCCTCCCAATCACGCCTCTCCATGTGTCTCCATCATTGCCCACGTGCGCGTTGAAGTCCCCCAGCAGAACTATGGAGTCCCCCACTGGAGCCCCATATAGGACTCCACTCAAGGTCTCCAAGAAGGCCGAGGGCATTTTTAAGTGAGTATATGGAAATCCTGGAGCTTACTATCACGTAGACTACACCACTGGATATTGATAAGCTAAACGTTGTGATTTACACATAACAGCGTCGGCTTTTTTGCCAGCTTTCCTTCCTGTGTTTTGCCTGTTAAACCGTGTCTGTGTTCTTCATATTTATGTAGAATTATAGTTTGCTCTTCTTATGTAAAATATGCAGCTCTGGTAGATGTTTGTGATTGGTCGTGGTGCGCAAACACCGCCTCTTTTATGTGAACGCGCGCGCCGCTGGATTGGGAAGTCCTGGATTGATTGAACTAGTTGATAACCAGCGTCGTGATACAGGTTATGCGGGACCGCGGTTGTTAGGTTAGGTGAAGCCGGATCACTGAAAGAAATCCTGGACATGTTGATCTTGAATGAACACGGTTTTACAGGCAAAATGCAGGAAGGAAAGCTGGCATAAAAAGCCGACGCTGTTAGGCGTAAATCACAACGCTTATCCTATCAATATCACTTCCAGTGGTGTAGTCTACGTGATAGCTCCAGGATGTCTATATACCCACTTAAAAATGCCCAATGACACGTAACATACTTTCGATTATATTTTTGATAGATTTTGAATTGTTATCCGTGCTTTTTTCTAAGGTAGCCTATTTTTATTTTATTTTTTTGCATAAAAGTGTATCGGAATGCAGGAAATGAAGTCGTTGATGCTTAAAACTTCCCTGGGGGAGGACACCCAGACCCCCCACTATGATATGCCCCCCTCCTCCCCAAAGGCAGATTCTGGCCAATATACAGTACAGTACACCCACTATAATAGCTTACATTAGACTAGTCACTTTCCCATCAGTCAGGCACAAGATCTGACCATAATTACACTTTTGCTTTCCATGAACTGTCGTTGCTTTAGCCTTTTATTTCAATTGCAACCCCAGCAGTGGTACGTTGTGAGAGAAAATAAAAAAACATCAAAACATAATTTTAACCGATGTGCGTATTGGCAACACACGGCTGAAGAAGCCGACAAATAGCCTATAAGTAATTCCCTCCGCTTCAAATCTATATCTTTCATAAATATACCCACCAGGGAATGTTAACGGGGTTGTCGGTCTCTAAATGTTTTAACTTTTCTGAGCGCACCTCTCTCTCTCTCTCTCTCTCTCTCTCTCTCTCTCTCTCTCTCTCTCTCCGCCCACCGAGCTCCACCAGATCTTCTAAGAACGGTGACGCCGTTATCAGTCGAGTATTGATTGGTCAGTAGGCGGTGCTTTTATACCGGTTGATCTCTGATGTCCAACATAACCTGCTCCCGACCAGGTTAGGCGTTCAGCATAAATTACCACGGCGATTGAACCCGATAACAACTATTCCACCTTCGTAGTACAGAAAACCCTGGGTTGAACCTGAAGTTAGCTCGTTAACGCCAAATCTCGCTTCGTAGTACAGGCCTCAGGTGATGATGTTTACCTGAGACCAGGTGATGATGTTTACCTGAGACCAGGTGATGATGTTTACCTGAGACCAGGTGATGATGTTTACCTGAGACCAGGTGATGATGTTTACCTGAGATCAGGTGATGATGTTTACCTGAGACCAGGTGATGATGTTTACCTGAGACCAGGTGTTGATGTTTACCTGAGATCAGGCGATGATGTTTACCTGAGATCAGGTGTTGATGTTTACCTGAGATCAGGTGTTGATGTTTACCTGAGATCAGGTGATGATGTTTACCTGAGATCAGGTGTTGATGTTTACCTGAGACCAGGTGATGATGTTTACCTGAGATCAGGTGTTGATGTTTACCTGAGATCAGGTGATGATGTTTACCTGAGACCAGGTGATGATGTTTACCTGAGATCAGGTGTTGATGTTTACCTGAGACCAGAGGCCTGTACTACGAATCAAGATCAACATGTCCTGGATTTCTTTCAGTGATCCGGCTTCACCTAACCTAACAACCGTGGTCCCGCATAAGCTGTATCACGACGCTGGTTATCAACTAGTTCAGTCAACCCAGGTTTTTCCAATCTAGAGACGTGCGCGTTCACATAAAAGAGGCGGTGTTTGCGCACCACGACCAATCGCAAACATCTACCAGAGTTGCATATTTTACATAAGAAGAGCAAACTATAATTCTACATAAATATGAAGAACACAGACACGGTTTTACAGGCAAAATGCAGGAAGGAAAGCTGGCATAAAAAGCCGACGCTGTTAGGCGTAAATCACAACGCTTATCCTATCAATATCACTTCCAGTGGTGTAGTCTACGTGATAGCTCCAGGATGTCTATATACCCACTTAAAAATGCCCAATGACACGTAACATACTTTCGATTATATTTTTGATAGATTTTGAATTGTTATCCGTGCTTTTTTCTAAGGTAGCCTATTTTTATTTTATTTTTTTGCATAAAAGTGTATCGGAATGCAGGAAATTAAGTCGTTGATGCTTAAAACTTCCCTGGGGGAGGACACCCAGACCCCCCACTATGATATGCCCCCCTCCTCCCCAAAGGCAGATTCTGGCCAATATACAGTACAGTACACCCACTATAATAGCTTACATTAGACTAGTCACTTTCCCATCAGTCAGGCACAAGATCTGACCATATATAATTACACTTTTGCTTTCCATAAACTGTCGTTGCTTTAGGCTTTTATTTCAGTTGCAACCCCAGCAGTGGTGCGCGATCGTGAGAGAAAATAAAAAAAAACATAAAAACATAATTTAAACCGATGTGCACATTGGCAACACACGGCTAAAGAAGGCAACAAATAGCCTATAAGTAATTCCCTCCGCTGAAAATCTATATCTTTCATAAAAATACCCATCAGGGAATGTTAACGGGGTTGTCGGTCTCTAAATGTTTTAACTTTTATGAGCGCACCTCTCTCTCTCTCTCCGCGAACCGAGCTCCAGCTGATCTTCTAAGAACGGTGACGCCGTTATCAGTCGAGTATTGATTGGTCAGTGGACGGTGCTTTTACACCGGTTGATCTCTAATCTCCAACATAACCTGCTCCCGACCAGGTTAGGCGTTCAGCATAAGTTACCACGGCGATTGAACCCGATCACAAGTGATCCACCTTCGTAGTACAGAAAACCCTGGGTTGAACCTGAAGTTAGCTCGTTAACGCCAAATCTCGCTTCGTAGTACAGGCCTCAGGTGATGATGTTTACCTGAGATCAGGTGTTGATGTTTACCTGAGATCAGGTGATGATGTTTACCTGAGACCAGGTGATGATGTTTACCTGAGATCAGGTGTTGATGTTTACCTGAGACCAGGTGATGATGTTTACCTGAGACCAGGGGCCTGTTTCACAAAACCAAGATAAGGGATTAAGCCGGGATTTATCAGTTATCCTGGATGATTTAAGCCTTGACTCGGTTTCACGAAAGTGGAGGCACATAAATCACCATGGAGATTTATTCTGTGCAGCTAGCCTGCTCCTGACCAGGCTAACATTCAGGATTTATTTAATCCTGGAGCCTTTTCTGATCACCCAGCAGTGGTTTTACCCTATTGTTCTCAGCCTGGATTAAAATACAACAGGTGCATATTGCTGTTCCTTTAAGTACTGTTATTATTTAAAGTTTTAAATTATAATTATTCATGTGACAGTCATTGTTACTGTTATATTGCTGTATGCAGACTGCTGTTCATATTGTTGTTAGAAGTTTGATGAATATATTATGGCAGTTGTTGAGATAATTAGAAAAGGCTGATAACATTTCAAATGTGTTTTAAATGAAGTCTGTTACTAAGGGCAATACATACAATGCTGTACATTTCTATAGTTGACCAATGCACCTCGAATTATTTTAGTTGATTAATTTTTTTTTTTTAATTCTTTAACAATAAGGATCATGTTTGTTCCTCTTCCATGTGCATGGTATTTGGCATTCTTAGCACACAAGTTGTGTTGTTATTGCTGGGACTATAATTTGGGAGGATTGTACAATTTGAAGAACATATCCTAATTGTACAATCCTCCCAAATTATAGTCTTAGTTCACTGGACCA